>NC_085090.1:5630117-5660117 GCF_963422355.1 Corticium candelabrum
ACACAAACACACACACACACACTAGACACACACACACACACACACACACACACACACACACACACACACACACACTTCATCTTTTTGTATTCTACTTCACGTATTGGCAGTAAACATTATCTATTATACACTCACCATTGTTTATGCACAAGGTGATGATCAAGATCCAAATGCCAAATGGAGTCGTCTCTCTAAGGTCACCAAGAAAGACGGTCTCCTCTCATACATCGGTCTTGGCCAATCGGATTCCGACGGCGGCATAGCACAAAGCTGTGTTCCTCTCACTCATTGCAATCACTACTTTGAGCTCGAGATTGTGGACTCAGGAGACAAGGGATACGTTGCAATAGGCATCGCTCGCCAAGATTACCCAACATATCGACATCCAGGCTGGAACCCTGGCTCAGTAGCTTATCATGCGGACGACGGCAAGTTGTTTCATGGCGAAGGTCGTGGGCGAGAGTTTGGTCCTTCGTGTCACCAAGGCGACCGGATGGGATGTGGCGTACAGTTTCTCAAAGACGACGACGACGACGATGATTTGGATGACGGAGAGTCCGAGGAAGACGCCGGAGAAGGAAGGAAAATCGAGGTGTTCTTTACGCGGAACGGAAAGCGTGTGGGAAAGGAGATAGCGACCGTTCCTAAAGGAGGCTTCTTTCCGATTATCGGGATGCTTAGCAGGGGCGAAAAGGTACGCGCCGTTTTGACTCCTTTGTCTGGATGATTTGTACACTGAATGGTAGACGTAGATGGTTCGTGGAATTTATTAGTTTTCTTAGTGGCTGATGCGGCGTGACTGCGAATGTCTTTGGGATAGTTTGTGCTATTATTATTGTATTATATGATACCTGTACCGTAATTTGTTAGAAATATAGGGCAGGATGTGGCATCACATTGATTATGCTTGTATTTTATGTGAACAGGTTATGGGCCAAATAAATAATTTGCCTGTCGGCACAATCAGAGTTGGTCTATTTGCTGCAGCTGCTGTTTGTAGATTGTTTGAGCTGTGTGCATGAACATGTACCTACAGTGACTGCCAGTTGATATTAATTAAAGAATTAATTAATATATTTAAATAGAAAACAATTATTTGTTCAACCTGGTTTGTGTAACTACCTGTTCCATACAGACTAACCTTATGCCTTCAAACCTCTAGGCATATAGGAAGAATCCCACAGACGGTTGAGCACACAATAGGTCACGTGGTACCACGTCGGTTGACCACGTGACAAAAATATAATTTCTAGTAGGCTTGACTACCAGAAATAAAGCTACTTACTGTAATAAAATAATAAACTTGTTAATTTCCGCGCGAGAATAGCAAAAAACGAAACTAAATCGGAAATAAAACTATAGCTACGTACAATCATCCGGGCTATCAAAGATAACCTCACGTGATCACTGCAGCAGTCCTGCCTCGCTGCTTCTTCCCAAACGATGGTAAGCCGGATTCCACCCGTCACGTCGCTCTTCGTAAACCGTCTTGCTCTCCACAGAGTTTCCTCGGCTTAGGGTCCTCCGCCGAGGTGGAGGTGACCCTCGGCGACGCAGAAAAACGAAAAAAAGTGGAACTACGAAACGAGGAAGGAAAGAAAGACAAAGTCTTCCTTTACTACGACGGTGAGACCGTGTCAGGCACCGTTCACGTCCGTCCAAAGTCGAAGAACAAGCGACTGGAGCATCAGGGCATCAAAATCGAGTTCCTGGGACAGATCGGTCTCTGACAGGGCGTCGCGCGCGCTACAATGTTTAGTTACGTCGCGTCTGATTGGTTGCCCGTGTTTGTGTGTGTGTGTAGAGTTGTTCTACGATCGCGGCAATCATCACGAGTTTACGTCGCTCGTTCAGGAGCTTTGCGGTCCGGGCACCCTCGAGCGAGAAAGAGATTTCGACTTTCAGTTTCAGCACGTCGAGAAGCCGCACGAGAGCTACAATGGAGCGAACGTGAGACTAAGGTGAGAAATGTAAAGATATGTTTGTATGAGAGAGGCTGGTAATTCAGATTTTGACGTCGCGTGTTGGTGATTAATGTATTGATATCAAATTTTTTTGTCATTTTTATTAAGAGCCCAGGCGCTTATTTTATTTTGAAAAAGTCTTAATTAACCTTTATATGCTGCGAGTGCTGATAAAAACCACTTAGCACGCTAATCGGCAATAATTTATATCATGGTCACGTGACATGTGTAAATATAAGTGAGAATGCAATGTTAACTGGAAACAACTTTTGCCCCCTTCCATTCAATATGTCGTACGCACCATCTAAGTATGCACTCGTGACTGGTTGCACGTCATGTGACCATGGTATAGTTTCAGATAAACGACAGACACTTAGTGTGTTGAAGTATGTCACAATGTGTGTGGAAAGGGCAAAAACCCCATTGCTGTAGGTTTACTCTCGTAAGTTGCTTACCATTTTGCATCCCCCAGCGAAGTAACCAGTGGACAGATAGCATGAGAATGGGTTGACAATTTGACTTGTTGTACGTATCTATACACTGCAGTTGCATGTTGTGGGTCGTATTTGGACCATTGGGTGTTCTACATGGTCAGCATTTGTAACAATAGCTATTGACACTTTTTGTGATGTGATATCATACATAATGCAGAGGGGAATATAATGCCCAACACTGGACATTGTTGGGTCAAAACAAGTCCATGTTCGGCCATATATTGTGTTGTCCAGACATTGGCTACTGGAACGGTCACACCCAAATGGCATGATCGGGACACTCATAAGTCAGACTATGTGCACTATCAGAGAGTATGTTTCTTGGGGTGCATCTACTATCTTTCTATCCCCGGTAAGCCTGAACTGGGAAGTGAGTAATGAGGTAGAGGTCACACCAAGTGTGCTTATTAGAGGATGTTACACCAACTATCTTAAGTGGTTCCAGTTGATGATCTGTTGATCTCACAGAATAATTGGATAATAACCATTTCTACTTGGCTAATATGTCCTTGATATGCAAAGAGTGTTATCTTTTGGTTTCCTTTGGGAGGAAGGGCTTAAAATGTAGTAAACAGATGCCAGACCTGGTGGTTTCTAACCTCAGAGATCATCACCAAGGCCCAAAAACAGCGGAGATATTACAGATTTTCAAAGTTCACACTTATGGGGTCATAGACAGTAAGCTTTTGTGTGAAGTGGTGAGACGGGTTACTGAGACACTAGTTGCTGTAAAATACAAATTTTCACCTTGAATGCATGTAGCACAGCACCAAATATGAGGACAAGAATTGGTAGAAACATCATCCCCAAGACAGTAATCAAACATCCTGATTTGTGAATGTTTTCTTTCTTGTCATTGTCAAACTTGTTAAAGCCATAGCAGTGACTGCTGTTTCTTTGAAAATTCCAGTCCTTCTGGAAAGATCCTAAACGGTTTCTTTCAAGGAGCTGTTTGGCAAACTGTTCTGTCAGCACACTACGTAACTGCAGAAAGGTGAATACCAATTTAGTATGTCTTGGTAATAGAATGAAGGAGCGACTAGGTTGGTGTGACACCAAAACAGTTTTCCAGAAGTTACAATTTTGCACACTGTTGTGCTAAGTTTCCCTGTTAATGTTCTGCTATTGTCTCACATAATTATACGTGTAGTGCACTTTCAAGTTTGTCTTTTGAGGTTCCATATTTTTTCACTTTACTGTAACCCAATAAAAGATTGCTTTGCAGCTATGTTGTCTCAAAGTTGTTCTGGTTATTGTCATGCTTTGTATAGATGTCAAATAATAGAAATAGTGTTGTTTGCGGGCTCAAATTTGTTATAATAGGTGTGGTTTGAATGGGCGTGGCTTTGGCAAACCTGTTTGTGCAGACAAAAAAATTTCCTTATATTCCACTCTGTAATGAATGGAAGCAGGGTTTCCCGCAGAGCCGTTCAACCATCTCAAAGTCAGCTGTGGAGAATGTTAGTCGGCTGTCAAAATCCCTGCCGACCCACTTCCCTAGCAGTACAGTCTTGTCTCTACTTGTTTCTGTATTGCATTCGGTAACTGGGGCTATTGACGCATGCGCATATGCAATAGCACGAATTGACGACTCCCGCTTTGTTCCTTGAGTTGAGAAGAATAGATTTTGATGTATTCCATTCGAAGCTACATTACCCCATAGCAGAGTACACAGACAGTGAATCTGAGGAAAGCAAAAGGGAACCACAACAGCCATTGCAAGCAAGCGTAGCTACGAAGCAAAGTTCGGTATTTGATCAATAGGCACCAAATCGTGATTGGTTGAAGAAGGAAAGGAAGTCCATGGCAATGGTAAATGGTAATGTTCTGCTCGTACGTTTACTGTCAAAGTTACGGCCACATACGGGGTACTAAAAGTAGTAAAACAAAAGTCACCATCTATTGACAGTATGGCATGTTTGAAGCTGGGAGCCAAGGAGGTGTAGAAAATCACGAGAAGTCAGCTTTCCACAAGTCCAGTAATGTACCTTCCTGATCACAATGGTGGTAACCCACAGGGAATGACACATATTGCATTACACCATTACGTTATTATCTACTATGTATAAGCTCAAATTGTCTGTGTGTGTGTGTGTGTGTGTGTGTGTGTGTGTGTGTGTCAGTGTTCTCCCCAGGATCTTTGTCAGAGCGGGCGCTCTGCCTTATTCTAAGCAATTAAGCTTTTAGGTAAAGTAGATCATCCAGATGCCAAGACTTGAGGATCTCAAGTAAGCTTATTAAATTAATTAACTAAGAAAGCGGGTGGCATCTAATTGTGCAGAACACTAACACTTTTACACCCATGCATGCAGCCTTTAACTAACCATGCTTTCACAGCTGATGTTCATGTGCAAGTTGGTGTTGAACTGCCATTGGGCGTGGCATTGGGTAACGCCCACTGTATGAAGTATTCCGCTTTGCCTTCTAAGATTTCTGGGGAGCACACTGTGTGTGTGTGTGTGTGTGTGTGTGTGTGTGTGTGTGTGTGTGTGTGTGTGTGTGTGTGTGTGTTGGTGTGTTGGTGTGCTGGTGTGCTGCGATAGCTCAGTTGGTTAGAGAGCCATCTTATGGAGTGTTTACATCCGGGACCTTAAAAGGTCACAAGTTCAAGTCACAGTGATGGCGAGCTATGGCATAATTTCCTTAATTAATTAAGCAAGAAACTAACACACATTTGCTTCTGTTGACTCAGGAGTATAAATGAGTACCTGGTCATTGACTTGGGTCCTAAGCGGCCATCGGCTGTGACGTGACATCAGCCACTGGGGTCCTGGTGAGACTTCAGGTGCTCACACCACAGTTGGCTTCACAAGTCGGTGCTCCTGTGAGTGCCTGGCCCGGCTCCAGGAGTTTGCTAGCGCAGTCCCAGAGTTCCCTGAGGAGCGCACAGGGCCCAGCTTAACAGCTGGGGGCGTGATCTCTGAGAGGCAGCTCTTGACATTTAGGATTTTTTAGGTGTGTGTGTGTGTGTGTGTGTGTGTGTGTGTGTGTGTGTGTGTGTGTGTGTGTGTGTGTGTGTGTGTGTGTGTGTGTGTGTGTGTGTGTTTGCAATACGCGGCCACATCTTTGTCCGTTTGCAACCAAAATTGGCATGCACACTTGGCACACGAAGGGGAACTTATGCTTGAAAACATTAATATGCACCGGTTCCCCCTTGAGGGGTTGACCCCTTAAAAATTTTTGATAAAGCAAATGCTACATATTTTAGTTTATTCGAACACGCGCCCACACCAGTCCTGTGTAAACTGTACGTATCGTTGTCCTTTGCAAAGCTTTGAGCAATCGAATATTTCTAGCTACTGTTCTAGCGCTTTCGTATCTTTCCGAATTCTGATTGCATTTGCACCAAATCCAACCTACACGTTTTCTGCAGCAAGCACTACACGGGGAGTGTGTCGATTTCTATCGAAAAAAGCACGAAAAGCAAGATTTGATTTCATTCAGCACATCCGGAACCTCGCAACAAAGATTGCACGTGACGTGTCCAAAGACTGTGTCTTCCATCAGAACCCTACAGTATCTTGCCCACACGAATGATGGGGCATGGATCTAGTACGTAATATTATTGCATTACGTGAGATAGTAGTACAGTTGTGTGAATAGAATACTGAGTCGGCTGATAGAGATGTCTGGAGGAAACCCTGATGGAAGTACTCATTACATACGTATTTGTCATTAATTGATTGTTGTGCTTACTTGCTGCTCCTTGATTTGTTTGTGTTTGTTTCTTTATCTACGTCTGTTTTTTGTTTGTTTCTTTGTGTGTCTCTTTGTATGTCTGTCTGTTTGTTTTTGTGTGTTTATCATTTCAGTGTTTGTTGTTCTGTCTGTCTGAATGAATGCTTTTATGTCTCAATTTGTTCTCATGGCTGTTTGTCATGATTTCTATTGGCGTCAGTAATTCGTGTTTCCAGGTACTTGCTACGTGTGACGATTTCAAAAAGGCTGTCAGACATCGTCAAAGAGATGGACTTGGCAGTACATACACTAGCATCGTATCCTGACATCAACAGCAGGTATCTCGATCGATCGATACACAACCGATTGTGTGTGTGTGTGTGTGTGTGTGTGTGTGTGTGTGTTTGTCCGTGTGTGTGTGTGTCCGTGTGTGTGTGTGTCCGTGTGTGTGTGTGTGTGTGTTTATCTGTGTGTGTGTCCGTGTGTGTGTGTGTGTTTGTCCGTGTGTGTGTGTGTGTGTGTGTGTGTGTGTGTGTGTGTGTGACAGACAAATGAATACACACAAACAGACAAAATACCTAACCGACATTTCTACAATTTAGTATTAAGATGGAGGTCGGTATCGAGGACTGTCTGCATATAGAATTTGAGTACAACAAATCAAAGTATCATCACTCACCCAATACATCACAAACTCAAAATTCACAATTGTGTCCTCTTCATTGAAGGTACCACCTGAGAGACGTGATCGTCGGCAAGATCTACTTCCTGTTAGTTCGAATCAAAATCAAACACATGGAATTAGCCATTATCAAGAGAGAATCAACAGGAACAGGTGAGGCAATGAGTCGCTCTGTTAATCTCACATTTCAAGTTGCATGTTTGGTTAGGTCCCAACATGTACAATGAGAATGAGACAATAGCCAAGTATGAAATTATGGACGGAGCGCCAGTTAGAGGTATGTTGGTCTGTGTTTTGCAGTAAGTAGCAAATGCGATCCGAAAGCTACTGGTAAATAAATAAATTTGTAAACTTTTTGTATATTGCAATAACTTAAATTGCTTACTAACTTGTAGCCCAAATATCCGTGCACATTTTGTATCTCAAATATCCAAGTGGATGGACATACACTGTCTGGCTGATCGCTTTCATTGTTTGGGTTTGGCAGAAACGGCTTCCTAGGCTCAGGGTAGTGTCCTGCATGCACTAGCTGTCAACGAATTGGCTTTTACAAGTCAAGAAATCAGAAACACATAGAGAACGAAATAGGTACGTAGGCAGACCTACTTGGATGCTGATTGAGCCTCATCACTTCCACGCACATGTTTTAGACACATAAGTAAGTTTACGAACATTTGTAGTCGGAAATAGCTCACAGATTGTTTACTTCTCAGTACAGTGGGTCCCTCTCAGTGTTCTCACCAGTACCGTCGGTACCGTCAAAATGCCAGTTGGGAGAGGGAAGGGACGTTTGGAGTGGGGAAACAGCACTTATTGACGGTTGGGACAGAATTGGAAAGCCTTAGCATGCATAGTGTGGGATCACGGACCAAAAGACGGTAGTGGTCTTGATGGTTCCAAAGTTGTAGTCTCAAATTTCCAGACCAGAGAGCCATGAGATCTCACGAAGAAAGAGACGTCTGCTGTGTTTGCGGCGATATCTTGGTAGACGGCATGAAACGAGGACTCTTTCATTCTTCAAGTACAAGTACAAGTTTAGCCTGCTACAAGCATTGTGTACCGGATGAGTGCAGGAAGTCTTACTTGTAGTATAGAGTGAGATGAGAGTAGGACAAGCAAGTAGTTGCACAACGTGGCTGTCAACAGACATTTGAGAATTGTTCACTTTCAATCTACAATTTCATGGGTTCTGGTAATTTCAATTATTTTAGCTCTACGGCATGTATTGAATGTGCTTGCTCGTGTAGAACATTACTTGTCTGGTGAAATCGAAACTCAACGGTACCTCTAAGGCATTATGGACCGCAGCTGTGTGTGTGTGTGTGTGTCCGTGTGTGTGTGTGTGTGTTTGTCCGTGTGTGTGTGTGTGTGTGTGTGTGTGTAAGGTACATACGGGACAATTTACGTGTGATGCTACACACACTATTAATACATGTAAATTCCAACTCTTCTAAATCAATTGCAGAGTTTGGGAGTACACTTACGTGAGCAAATTTGTTGTGCAGTAGTAGCCAAATGTGTCCAGTTTTGCATGCTGTATGTATGACTAGTCTAGACCACCAGGTGGTAAATGCACCATAGTCACAAAGTGTAATGATGTGACATCAGAGTGTTAACGTTTCTGTGCCAGGTGCTTGTCAGGTACCCAATTGAGAGGATGTCAAATTAATGGCATTACAACCATGCAACATGTACAACATGCTTTTAAAGGTTTACATTGGGGACATCGTCAGGTCCATGGTAGGTGCCAATAGACATGAGTACTAAAGGCATAGTATTTGTCGACTTGAATGGGTTGATAAGCGATGTGCACATGACGTCCAATTTGTTGTCCCTATCATCATAAGTCAGTGAAACAGCCTTACCCAGGATGAAAAATGGATAGTAAAGATGACAGTAAAGTTGGATGGACAGACAGACGGACAGACAGACAGATGGTTTGATGAGTAAACCAACAAGTAGAGAGAGAGGCAGCTACGTTAGGACATCATACAGAGATAAAGTTGATGTATTATTTGTTTGCTTTTCTATTTACAGGCGAATCGATTCCTATTCGTCTGTTCTTGTCGGGCTATGAGTTGACTCCGACTATGCGAGATGTCAACAAGAAATTCAGTGCACGCTACTATCTTAACCTTGTGCTGGTTGACGAAGAGGAAAGACGATACTTTAAGCAACAGGCAAGATGTCTTTCAGAATGTAGACAGACAGAATTGTGCTGCTTGTTTGTCTGTTGGTTTGTCCATCTATTGTGTGTCTGTTGTCTGCCATCTGTTTGTCTTCCTGTCTGTTTGTGTACATGGTGTGACTGTTTGTTTGTTTGTGTATCCGTCTGTGTGTCTGTCCGTTCTTTTGTCCTTGTGTTGTCCTTCCGTCCTTCTGTTTGTCCTGCCGTCTGTCTCTGTCTGTCCGTTCTTCTGTTTGTGTGTCTGTCTGTATGTGTGTCTGTCCCTCCGTCTGTGTCTGTCTTTCCGTTTGTCTGTGGAGTACATATTTTCATATGATCACTTCCAGTTTAATGGCAATAAACCTAAAACATTGACTCGAAAAGGAAATAATGAGCTACACAATTGATGTCTGTCTGTCTGTCCGTCTGTCAAATCCTTGTATCTGTCTTTCTGTTTATCTGTCGTCTGCGCTGTTGCACGAATGTGTTCTCATTGTGACTGATTTGACAATTCTTACGTTCTCCTCTTTGTCAAATTTATCATCATCATTTTCACAAACCGATTCTGTAGGAGATCGTACTGTGGCGGAAGGGCGATCTGACAGCCATCCGACGCAAGCGCGACACAGTGACCGTTCCTTTGAAAAGCAGTTAGAACACTGACAGACTCAATATAGTTGGTTTCACTATATCTCGTCAATAGCTTTTGTTTGGTTATACCGTACGCATCTTATCATATACTTTGCTTACGCGTTCTGGTGGCATGATTGTCAGCTGACTCTCAACAGGAATCTAAATCGAGTAGTTCCGTTGCACGTCTGGCGGGGATCTATCGCCTCATTCATGTCTTCCGTCGAGTCGCGCGATTGCGCGACCATCTCGCAGCTCCTTCAACACAACCCGCTGCCGTTCAACGTCGAAGTCGTGACGGGCTACGTCGACGACCGCGACGACGGCAATCGATCGCGCCTGCTACATCCCGGTACTCTCTTGCGCGTCCATTTCGTTCACAGCGAGACGATGTTCGTTGGAGAGGCAGAACGAGACGACAAGCGCTTCACTCTCCTTCTTGACGACGCGTGTAAGATCGAACTCCTGCCGGAAATCCCAGAACTCGACGACCGCGTGTTTGCGACCGTCAGAGACGTGCTGGAAATGGTTCCCAGACCGAAATGGATCCGTGTGCAGGAGAGCTACGACGGAGGGAACGACCACAACACGGTACACAAGGGTGAAGAGTTCCAGGACTTGTACACGGGACGCTACAAGGGAGAGCCGTGCATGTGCGGCCGGTTGGTGAGCAGCAAGGACGGCGAGTCGGGCGAGGTGTGTTTAACCCTCGACACAACGGCTATGTTCACGACCGCGCGCAGCGTCAAGTCGTTCCTCGGTCTGGCCGAATTGGCGGCCAAGTGCGACGTCGGAGACGAGCTGACGACGCGCGTGCGAGTGCATTCCGTCAAGAGGCATCCACGGGAGGTGCCCCGGCCGCCGGTTAAGGCCCGGCTGCTGCGGCTCGTCGAGCACAAGGCGGCGGTCTGCGTCGATGACAACGGGAGGGCTTGCCTCCTTCCGTCGTCTCTCTCGAGCGTTCGATTGCGGCTCCGTACGAAGGGCGCGTCGACGCACTGCGACGACCTAGCGTCGTCACTTCATTCGCTTATCAATCTTTACAGCGTGCCGAGAATCGGTCCGCTGTCTTTGCAACCGATCTTCGGTCCGTATCCGAACGTTTCAAAGCTCAGCCTCAATGATCCTGTCTGTCTGTACGACGAAGCGGCCTTTCTTTTTCCGCCCGCACAATGCGGGCTCGTCCAAACGCAATCGGTCGCCAACACCGATGCGTATCAGACCGTCAAGGAGTGGGGTATACGACGCGAGATGACGGCCCGAATGTACGGATTGAGAGATCGAGTGAAGAAGACGGCGCACCGACTCGAGTTGGATCTTCTTCAGCAGCAGCACAGTCTGCGGCAAGAGATCTCCGATATGCGCTTCTTCGCTTGGAAAGAGAGTCTGGGAGAGCAGGAGAGCGTACACTTTTATCACGACGTCGCCAGTAAAGTCGACGCTCGGGAAGATCAGTGGTTCCCACACGACGACGTCATTTCTGAGGACGATTTGTACTACGCCGTAGAGTCGACACAAGATCTAGTTACAGATGTCGTCTACGAACAACCGGATTTGCGGAAGTCTGTACGAGTCAAGATCGAACGTCAAGACAGTGAGATGAAAGAGAAGGTGCAGCAAATGAGAAAAGAGAACGACCTCCTGGCGGAGATGATACAAAACAAGAAGGACGACATTGCAGGCTTAGAGGCAGCGATTGTTCGCTGCGCTGATCTTTACCAACCAAGTTCGCATGTTCCTGTCGACGTCAGACTCTTGGAGTCGATGAATTCGGGTCACGTGACGTCCCTTCTCAACAACATCGGGCTGCATGTCTACGCGAAGATGTTCAGTAATGAAAACGTAGAAGGATATCTCTTGTCCGGGTGCGATGCCGAGTACTTGAAGGATCTGGGAGTGCGACCGGCGCACGCACAGAAACTATTGGCCGTTTTGAAAGGGAAGGGTCCCCCCGGAAGGTCATTCGCAGAGCTGATACATTGAACATGCTCCTAATAATATGTCTAAATGTTTGGTAGTCTTGGTGTACGGATTTTACAGACTACCTAGGAATATTGTAAGTTGAATGTACAGAGTGTGCCAATGGGCAACTGACAGTGGTATCTTAACTTAATTCTATATAATTAAAAGTGATGAGTAGACGGACGTACAGTACAGTACATGCGCTGTTGGCCAATGTCCCGGATTGCAATGTTATAAGGTGCGTTTTCAGCTAATGAAAAGAAACGGTGAAACAATCAAGTCTGCGGACAGTCGATTGGTTGCGTATACTGTCAACGAATGACAAGAGCGATGTATCTACGTACGGACAGACGGACAGACAAATGGGCTGACAGACGGTCATACAGACAGACAGATGGTAAAAAAAAAGACAGACAGACAAATGGACTGGCAGACGGTGATACAGACGGGCAGCTACGTATAACAAATTGAGACATCACATCACATCTGTACGTGTACACTCACCTTATCTTGACATTTCCGAACGACTGCAGTCCCATTGCTTTCGTTCTCTCACCTTCGCTGCTCTCAATTCTTACAGCCTGAGCAACAACACTCCGAAGACACCAGCGCAAATCATATGCACCGCATTCGTTCTGCTTGTACCGCATGACAATGTCAGACACCAATATCATGTGACTGCTTGCCGGTATGCTGTCAAACACTTCCAAACGACAAGCTGCTAACCACAGCAAACGTGAACACGTTAGCCGACATTGATAAGAGATGAATTCGAGCCGCAAACCCTGCTGCAAACATGTACAATGACAGACAGTTGCCGGTCGAATAATCTTGAAGGGGCGGCATTGTGGCCCCAAGATGCAACAATTGGTTTTAATATTATTTCTAAATAATTTATAAAAATACGGTAAATTTTAATATGCCTAAATTAGTAACAAAGGACTGGTGTAGAATACAAAGTAGCCAAACAAACATAAATTAGGCCCTCACCCTCAAACCTAATACTCTGCTACAGTACAAACTAGCTAGATGACTTCAGTCGGCTCCTCAAAAAATTTCTGTTGGTCTGGATCTCTTATCATAAAGGCTTTAACATTTTTGTCCACACAATTCTTTTATTTTTTCCGTGCTGCAACTAGTTGGTCGCGTGATCTGTCCCTCCTTTGTTATATTAGTTAGCCACTCCTCTCTTCCGTGATATGATGGAAGGACGGACGTCCACCATCAATGAGCTCTTTACACAAGCTCTCACACTGCCCATCGACCTGCGTGTGATCAAAGGCCACCGAGAATGCAATCCGTGGCAATGTCTAGACACGGACACCACCATTCGCCTCCACTTTTTCCGAGACGAACCGGTCGTCACAGGAAGACTGGAAGGCGGAAACCAGCAGTTGACAATACCACTCCACTCCGACGAGCTTTTCGAGCCTCTCCCGGCGACGCCCGAGTTGGACGACATGCAGTATGAAACAGCCGACCAACTGCTTGCCGCGCAACCGATGCCATCAGCCGTGCGAGTAACACAGAGCTGGGACGGAGGCGACGAAGAGAGCACAATACAGGTGAACGACGAGATAGAAGACATGCAACTGATCGACGACGACGTTCTGGGACGCTGCATGGTAGCAAAGAGAGTCATGGAAGTGGACGAGGGAAGCCATGTGAGAGAACGGGTCTGCGTTGGGTTGAACACGGCTGGCGTGTTCACAACCAAAGCTAACCCTCTCAGGCGTTACACTTCCGTCGATTTAGTACGGCTGAAGTCTCTACCGAGTCGTATGCGCGTCCATGTCAACAGGAGGGGCCGCTCCGGGGTCCCTGCACTCCCGGTGAAAATCGAGTGTATGGGTATTGGCACGCGGCGTACAGCAGTGTGTAACGACCTGCACAGTGGTCGCCTCTTTGTTCTGTCGGACAGTCTGCAGGACGTGCAATTACAACGGATTCCGCGTGTATCTACTTCCAAAGACTGGGCGCAACCCCTCTATCTTTCAATGGACTGTAGATGTGTGCCCCTAGTTGGACCGGAAGCGTTTGATCACGTGTTCAAGTCTCAAGCTCCTTCACCCAGGAAGCGTACTAAGCAAAAGCCAGGCATCTTGACAGTACTGCTGTCGAGTCCCACATCCTGTATGGTCTCCAATGCTACTGATCTGCCAGACTACAGGACGTTTACAAGAGCTGGGACAGAGACTGATGCAGATTCTGTTGTCACCAATATGGTGCGCATTAACTCAGCACCAGGAGAAAATGTCATAACAAGAAATCATATGTTGTATCATGAAGCAAACGTGATTGAACATATGAAGAATGTGCTAAAGGTCAAATACGAAACTTCCGGTGATGATTTTGATGATGATTACTCATCTGACCTAGAAGTCTCCGATGACTATGAAGTGCCCAGCAAGATGATGGACCACTATGAGTGTATCGAAAAGCCTAAAGTCCCAACAGCTAAGAAGCCACACTACACACTGTTAAACCCAATCAACCGTGAGACAGATGTTGTGTATGCGGAAGCAGATGCGCTGTATGAAAAACCAGACAAACCGGAAAAACCTGTACCACCATCGAAACCCTCAAAACTGGAAACCACGTCACACGTACAGCTCCTCGAAGAAGAAATATCAGAATGGAAAAGAAAAGTGACCTCCATGAAAGAAGAGAATGAAAAGCTTGTGAATCAGATCAGTGAAACCGGGGGCAGAATTGATCTTATAAGAGTGCAAATACATACTTTGGATTCTTGTCATCAACAAACGGTCAATGAAACAAACCCAGAAGTTTTCAGCGAACTGCTGAAGTCACTAAGCAACATTCAAGTAATCCAGTTATTGGAAAAGTTGAGGCTAGGCCAGTACGTCGACAAGTTTCTTGAAGCAGCCGTCGAGGGATACGAATTGGAAGCATGTGATCGAACGTATCTCGAAGATGTGGGCATGAAACCGTCCCACGCTGTGAAGTTACTGACAATATTGAAGGGAAGATTGCCACCAGGATGGCAGTGGGAGAATTTGCTCCAGTGAAACTACATCAAATTATTAAGATAGTGTAAGAACTATAGTGGCTAGGGCTGAACCTTTTGAAATAGTGCTTTGTACCGCAAGCCATTGTAGCAAATTTATACAAAACAGCATAGTGGGAACGCCCACACAAATTCCATGTTTGTGTTGATCAAACGCACAACTGTCTATCACACTTGTACAAGCCCACGAAAGGTAGATCATACAAAAAAAGTTGATGTCAATCACATTTAATTGTTTCACCGCGTAGGCCTGAGGAGAAGGCTAGACGTTCACCTGCATGTGCAATTGTGTCACACTTCAACTTCCAAAGACTGTATGGCAGCTTTCTTGTCTAACAATTTACGTTGACCTGCATTCCCTAGTGGCAAACGAGTGGACACTCATTTCTAAATTGTCCTATTTCTAGTTTATTCGGTTGGATAATTCTTGGATTTCTTTGATCTTGCGCAATGGTCGCGTGAGATCATTCCCTGTCGTTCAATAGCCACGTGCACTGTACTATAGCTCACGTGCTATGAAAAACAAATGATGATGGATGAAGAAACGGTGTCCATTAGTAAACTGTCTACAAAAGAGCTCTCACTCCCCGTCTACTTGGATGTTGTCAAAGGCTATCACCACAAATCCAAAGAGTGGCGATCTTTAGAGACAGCGAGCACCATTTGCCTTCACTATTTCAAAGACGAGACGGTCCTCACTGCAAGCGTAGAAAGCGGAAACCAGCAGCTGACAATCCCACTGTACTGTGATGAACTCTTCGAGCCCCTGCCATCCATACCCGAGTTGGATGACGCAGAATTTGAAACAGCGGAGCACCTACTGGCAGCTCAAACGATGCCTTCAATAGTTAGAGTAACACAGAGCTGGAGCGGAGGCGAGGACGAGAATACAATCGAAGAAAACGACGAGCTAGAAGACATTGAGATGATCGATGATGATAATCTAGGATCCTGTTTAGTTGCGAATAGAGTCATTGCAGTGGAAGACAGTGTTATGAAGGAGCGCGTCTGCATTGCGTTCAGCGCAGTGGGCAAATTTACGACCAAGGCTAACCCTCTCAAGCGTTACACAGCCGTTGACTTGATACAATTGCAGTCCTTACCGCGACGTATGCGCGTCCACAGGAACAATACAGCTGAGGTCGGTCCGGTACCAGTTAAGATCAACTCATTGCAGGTCAGGACTCAGCGGACGGCAGTGTGTAGCGACTTGCACAGTGGCCGTCTCTTTCTTCTGCCTGAAAGTCTCCAGGAAATCCAACTTCATGTGCGACGCTCGGCATATAGATCAACTGGTCACGACTTGTCACAGCATCTGTATGGGTGGATGGAGAGTGGATGTCTGCAACAAGTTGGACCAGAACCCTTCCACCACGTGTTTAACAAGCCTGAGGCATCTTCGAATTCTTCGTCTAAGAAGCAACAGACAGGCGGCCTGGCGATACTGATGCCCACTGCTACGTCCTGTACAGTCTCTGATACTAGAGATCTGCGGAAGTATAAGACGGTTGAAATTGCTGGGACAAAGAGTGGGACAGAGTCTCTTCTCACCACTGTAGAACTCGTTAGCTCTACAGCAGAGGAAAATATCTTAGCAAGACATTCTAAATTGCGCCGGGAAACTAACCAGATTCAAACTCTGATCAATGCAGAAAAAGAGAACTGTTATACTGACACTGACGGTAATGATTATGAAACTGTGATCAATGCACAAAAAGAGGACTGTTATACTGACACTGACGGTAATGATTATGAAACTGTGATCAATGCACAAAAAGAGGACTGTTATACTGACGGAGACAGTAATGATTATGCAACTGTCCTAGTGGTCTCAAAAAACCATCAAGTGTCCAAGGGGAACCTGGAGCAGTCTAAAGACTCAGCAGCTGTGACACCACGCTACATGCCACTGAACCAACTCACAATTGAAATAGACTCTCCGTATGCTAAACCAAACCATCTGCATACAGATCAATTCAAACGATGCGTGCTATCATCACAACCTCTGCTCCAGAACCCTACATCACAGCTACAGCAAAAAGAAATACCAGAATTGGAAAGAAAAGTTGCCTCCATGAAAAAAGAGAATGAAATGCTTTTGCATCAGATCAGCCAAACTGTGGATAAAGTTGATCTAGTGACAAACCAAATACGAACTCTGGATTTACATAAAAAACCAGTTAATGAAATGGCCCCTAAAGCTTTCAGTCAACAGCTACGGTCACTAACCAACATCCAAGTAATCCAGTTATTGAGAAACCTGCGACTAGGCCAATATACAGACAAGGTTCTCGACGCAGCAGTTGACGGACGTCAATTGGAAGCATGTGACCGAACATATCTAGAAGCTGTGGGTATGGAACCAGCACATGCAATGAAATTGCTGACAATAGTCAAAGGAAGATTGCCGCCAGGAATGCAATGGGAAAATTTGCTACAGCAGAAATAGATCAAATGCTTACAGCTGTAATAGATAGTTTTCCACAGAAGGATACATTCATAATACAAGCTCAGGGTTTAGTCCAGCAACACGAAACAATTTTTGTCTCCTCGGTATGATTGTAAGAAACTCTAATTTGTGCAAAAGCTGAGACTTTGAACCACTGGTTTGCTAGAGTTGTGTACGAGTTACTGAACTATTACAACAAATAACAACAAAACAAGAACAAGTGAGAAAGCTCACAACATACCAATTTTCATGTCGGTCTAACCGACAGACACAGAGTGTCCATAAACCCTATATCCACCTACAATTTGTATATATTCCACACAACATCTAACTCTAGACACGATGACACAATACAACGTGCCATTGAATCTTAGTTTCTTATCCCCTATTTATATCAACTTTTTCATTGGGGTTGCGAGAGAAGGAACAAACAGTCAGCTCTATGGCTAAAAACGTAATTATTTATTATAAATTAAAATTATTACACTTCCATACGCAAGTATTCAATGAATCACTTTCTCCTGAGTTTGAGATCAAACACCAAGGAAAATGATACGCAAACTGCACACTGAACATCTGTTTTCAACCTTACAGACGTCGGAGAATAACTCTTGCAGCAATTCAACTAGTTCTTGGTAGAACCTTTGCATGGTGTCAATGCTACGTGAAGTCTTCTAACAGCTGATGATATCAGACTGAGTAAACTGTCATCAGGACAAGAAATCTCCTGCAAAACAGAATTATGGTCATCTTCAGTCGAAAGCAGGTCTCACAAACAGTTGCAAATTGACACCCCAATACACATGTCGTTAGCATGAGTTTTTACTGTGTCTTCACATCTATTGTTTTGCTCACTCAATCTACCTGCTCACACAATTTTTGCCACATAATAATTAAAACAATCATATCTATATCCCTTTCTGCTTGCATGCCAGACTATCAGTCTAAGTGTCAGTGCTGTTGTATCTATCGATGTGTCTGTCTGTATACAGTATCTGTCACTGTCTCTGTTTATGTTGCTGCCTGCCTATCCATCCATCTGTTTAGCAACCAATTGTCAACCATTTATCAACCGTTTCTTAACTGTCTGTCATTCTCGTCACACACACATAATAAATACTGACTAGAGTATCCACATCAATCGTTGCTGCAGATGCATCCGTTGAGACTACTATAGCAAGGCCGTCTTCTGACATATCTACCCTTTCCTCACCAAATACTTCCTGCAGCAATTTAATTACCCTAACAAAACACAATAACTTTAAGTAAGCAGGAAGTTGCAGTAATCAGTTTAGCATCACAATGTTTGGTTTATCACTCACCTCTCTGGAAACGCGTCATCATCAGGCAGTCTGACTGGAGGAGCGTCTGACAAAGCATCTAAAGCAAAGTATTATGATACACATTTGCAGAACATTTCACTGCAAACTGCCCACCAAGTCAAGCTCCAAGCTACCCAGCCGTTATGAGCTGCTAGTAGCACAGGTATGCAAATCGGCATGCATGCACATATGTACAGTACACAAGCATACGTGTAGAAGAGAGTAAACAGCTTCTTTCCACAACTAAAATGTTTACCTATCCAGTAGTTTATGGACTACAACTAATACAGTACCATACATAAACAATAAAAACACAGATGCATTAATTACATAAATCAACAACCTGCTGTAATCCATCTAAATTCATACAATTTTGACAATACAATGATGTGAAACAAAGATAAAGCACTGCCTGCCATGCACTGTTGTCAGCTCTCAATAGAACAAGCATGCCTCTTCAAAGCAGATGTCAGTCTCAAAGTTCAAGGCATAGGTGTCTAGACTCTATAGTATGAAACTAAAGTTTTTGATATGTTTGTCCATTACAAATAAAAGCTTGAAACACATTCATACCTGCTACATGAGATGGTTCTGTGTCTATCTGTAAAACTGTTGTCAGTACTGCATCAGCGTACATGTCGTTCACGGGACTAGCAATCCACTGCAAAAAGCAACATCACAAATGAAACACGAATATTGCAACATACATGCACAATGACTCATTAGTGTAAGAGTGTAAGGTTCTGATATCGACAACAGCACCCTACTTTGCTCAATTTACTTTGCTCAATTTACTTTGCTCAATTTACAAAACATTTATTTGAAGTTTACCTAAACAAAGTTTACATATATTCACAATGAACAACAAAGCTACAGTTATGTATAAAAACCAACTGTTCGTACAGCACAGTTATGAAGCCCTTCACATAGTGGATTGTAATATTGTCAATGCTTAACTCAAATAAACCAAACACAACTAACAGACAAGCAGACAGACCCTAGTGGGTCTCTGGAACATTTTAAATAGTTTTGGTTGTAATAGCATTCATTTATGAAAATATATGAAAAAGACATACAGACAGACAAACAGGCAGGCAGACAGGCACGCAGGTAGGTAGGTTATTTTATTAGGATACAGCATCTCTACACACCAGAATACATGATTTTTCAATAATTAAAAGAAAGTGCTTCATAAACAAGTCCAACTAATTGAATGTGTGAAGCACTAAATGTATCTATCTCTGCTAACTACATTATCCTCCATTAGTCTGTTTGTTGACAACTTAGACACTTTTCTCAAGACAACTTTACTATTGCATTTTTGGAGAGTCGCCAATATGACATAAACTCTGCATCTACTCTTCTTCCTTCAATGAGCCCTGCCTTTCTTCCCAGTTCATGCAGTAAGTTTTCTGCTTGTAATCCCCGTGTGCCGAAATGCTAAAAAACTAGCGAAACAAAAGGCAGGCAGGCATGCAGGTAGGAAGGCAGATGAAGAAACAAACAAACAGACTGATAGACAGTCAGAAAAAAAGTACAAACAATCACTTTAATTGCCACTATAAACGGCACAAGTACTACAAAGAACTATGTTATGACTTGATCTTCAAGACAACGCATGATATGACAACAAATACTCAAATCACAATATCATATCACACATCACCATATTCACACCTCAAGTATGACACCACTTTTATCCTTGATCACTGTAATGCAACCAAACACCTGACAACACAGCACAAGACGTCAATCTGCAAGCACTTTAAAACAAGCTGTACCAATCACCCGAAGAGCTGATTTTCCCTGCACAACATGTTGCTCAACATTGCCAGCAAGTTGTTGCAGATAATAGTCGAGGACCGACAAGGGAGCTGTAAATGCTACTGTTTGACGCTAGGCAACATACACAGACTACAAACAACCGAAACTACAAACAGCAAGTTGCAGTGATCTCACCTGTTTGATTACACTTGTAGCCAAGTCAGTATATGCTGCACCAAATGCACACACAATCATGACAACGACAAAAGCATCAGCCAAACAAAATAAACTGGCAGCTCAGAGTTAGTGCAAAGTAGTGACACAGACTGAGTACAACATTAGTTTCAGTATCATTAATTAGACAATTTCAGAAATTATATTTACTGTAATATCATGTACTGCAAATCTCTGTAACTGCTGCTCTCATTCAGATACAATTCAAACAAATACAGTATCATGGCAAGAAGCATATGATACAACATACAAACATTCTATTAAGATAACTCTTCTGTATAGTTACTGTGCCAGTGCTCTTGTTGCTGCATGCCAATCAATATAAGCTGCAGTTTACCAGGATGCCGAGTGTATGCCAAGGTTTACTGGCATGCCATAAAATACAAGATGAAAACCAACAATTACAACTGCTCTTGAGCAAGATTGTGAAAGCATTGGTCCATCTAAATGAGTCACATAAAATTCACACAATAACGTCGTGAAGATGCAACAAAACTTCAACTATGCAATCATCCATTATGTAACACTCTTCTTCTCCTCATCTCCCTTACTTTCTTAATCATCTGTCAGTCCGGTCACTACTTGATCTACCACATCCCCACATTTTCTTCCTTGTGAGTAGTTCGTGCATCCATTTTCAAGAATTCACATAGCATATGATAGCCCCACCAACCCAGCTCATTCCCTGCCTATAGGGAACTCTGCCATCCTAAGCTAATAGACTCGGTCAAGCTGACTTTTAGTAAACCCTGGCTATACCAGCTGGCAGCAATAAGTGCAGCAGGACGGTAGTTGGTCTTAATAAATTCTCACAAAATATGCAGAAACAAGCAGAGTCATGCAGCAATCTGTATTCATACATTAATAGGAATAATTCTCGTCTATCTAATGCAAACACATGAGCATCAAACAAGCTCAATGTACCTGATAACTCTGATGGTGCAACAATCTGGTAAGAGAACCCTTTTTTCACCAAAACACCAGACACTTTGTGACCATCTCTTGGCTTGACCGCAGCCAGACTGCCAATCACCTGATAACCAAACAATAGAGAGTCCCCTACTTGTAATCTGCCCTGCATGCTGACTACCTTGGCCATCTTTTCCCCTCTAAAGTGAAGATCTACTCCTTCGGTGTTTTTGGGATTGTAGACAACAATACTTGTCTCCTAATGTATAAACAAGAGTTGAAAAAGGAACAAACAAACCAAATAACAGACCAACAGGCAAGCAGGCCAGAAGATAAGCAAAGAATAAGACAAAACAGAGATACAAAAATAAACAAACAAAAGAAAGCAAAGAGAACGCAAACAGGCCCGTAGAAAGAAAACACCTACAGAGCAAACCCCATCACCTCATTATCTTCATACTCTCTCAGTAGAGCAGATTTGAGTCTTCCCATTTCATTCTGTTCACCATGCACCAATATCTTTGAAGCAACAACACAGACAGTCACAACAACATTACGTGATCATGCACAACACTTGCATGCAATTGAGAACTCACAATATGAGGCGGTTTCAGAACACGAACGAAATGACTCGTCTGCTCATAATCAGTGTGAGCAGAGAAAGAAATGTAGTCTACACCAACGCACACGTGAAGTCCACAAAATAACATACTCCACACAATGAAGTTACCAATAGAACACTTGCGAGCCATCTTCTGCCCAGACATTGTCACTATTTCTTCTGGTTCTGACATCAGATGCTACAAAAGATAACAATTAATGTTACACATCCACAAATCACTCTGTGCAGTCTCCTCACAAAATAATATGTTTAGAAAAGGCTAAGTGGTAAACAATAACATAGGCAAACAATTACAAACATACTTCCAACTTCCACACTGGTGTGTGTGTGTGTGTGTGTGTGTGTGTGTGTGTGTGTGT
The DNA here is from genome assembly GCF_963422355.1 of Corticium candelabrum. Taxonomy (NCBI): domain Eukaryota; kingdom Metazoa; phylum Porifera; class Homoscleromorpha; order Homosclerophorida; family Plakinidae; genus Corticium; species Corticium candelabrum. The sequence continues at coordinate 5,652,382 of NC_085090.1, forward strand.
GTGTGTGTGTGTGTGTGTGTGTGTGTGTGTGTCCTTATGACTAAGGTGTAGCATGGCCGGTTACAGCAGCGATGGATAGTAGTGTGTGTGTGTGGGGGGTGTTGTTACTGTTGTTGTTTCACTATCAATTTCGCTAAGTGCATGTGTGCATGTGCCCACACCCATGCACCTGTTTAACAACGCATACAAAACACCTTTCTGCAAGTTCAGACTATCTCAAAATACTCCAAGCAACCAAGTTGCTCTACATCGTCAAAATCGAATCATTACAGCAACTGCTATTTAGATCAGGTAAACCTTTGCAAGAGTCCCCTCAACTGAATAGCCAGCAATCAGAACACCATTTCTCTTGTCTGTACACCATGTTTCAAAAAGCTGCCTCGACAAACCACTCTAACAATACATTCACACATGTTCACCAAACGACAATAGAAGCAATTATTGCTTTAATGCCTGTGTCCTAACACAGTAACATAACACTGTTCTGTCTTGAGACTTCAATTTAACCAGAAACCAGTTAATCAAACAGACTGTCTGTCTGTCTGTCTGTCTATCCATTGCACATGTGTGTCTGCCTGTCTGTCAGTCTGTCTGTCTATCCATCCCGCATGTCTGTCTGTTTATCTATCCACAACTCTGTCCGTTTGCAAGCAGCCTACGTGCCCGATGAATGAGCTCAGCCAGTAATCCCACTGTGTCTATTGGGTCTATTCACCAATCATATCTCCTAACTAAACATCCCCTACCTGCATCATTCCTGGACTAGCCATCACAACTGAAGGTCCAATATCGTCAAACTGACTAATACCCTACAAGAGATCATTGTATTGAAACAACAAGCTCAACAAAACAACAGTAAAGTAACCTTCAAATACGAAATGTGCTTGAACATAAATGGATTAGAAATAGCAATCTACACACATTGCAGGTCAATTTTAGAATAACCACAACACATCCACTGCTCACTTGTTTTCTAATTCTCTCATTCATTGCATTCACATACGTCTGATACACTACAAAAACACACAATCTACAGGCCTTTCACACTTGAACCGCATTCAAACCATGCAGCAGCTGTGAATTGGATGCACAATGCACACTGACCCTTTTCACACTAGGAGAATGCAATCCACGTGAACGTCATAACGAACGCCTACCCATGTAATGTGCATTAGTTAGAACTTGTGTTCATCGTGGCTGCCAGTCTCTTTGCAAAGATTCTTCTCTATCTTTGGTTACAGTACATCCATCTATGCAATAAGGACAGGATAGAGGAGGACTTTCCGTAGTTATGCAATGACCTACTCCACGCTCTCAGGGCCGAGTAAATAGCAATTGAGACAAGATGCCCTAATCTATTTTCATTTAAACTATAAAGCAGATGTGAATTGGATGCGTATTCAATGCATACTGACCCATTTCACACTAGAAAACCCAATCCATGTAAAGCTTCATAAACATGTAACGTGTGTTAGAACCAATGCACATTGAATCCACTTCAGACCACGTCTGCATGTGGTTTGTGCGAATTTGCATCAAATACAGTTTGACAGCCAGTGGATACAAGGTGTGAAAATGCCAAAAAGCATTCAATGGGCTTTGAAGTGTAGTGTGAAAAGGATTTAGGCATTGATAACATGAGTCAGTGATTATAATGCCATACCAGCCATGCATTTCTTTGCCAGAGATGAAGCATAGTAGATTGGAATGTCGTGCAGCTCAGGATGTTGATCCCAATATTCATCTAAACAACAAAAATGCTCAGTATTATTGGTATATTGTTGGGTTGTCGATTTAACCAAATCCAAACTATTAGATTAAACATTAGTACAAACAATACTTTACTTTAGGTTTTAGAGAATGCTTACCAAGTGTTAGCGCAATTTAAAACATCATTGCCATCCTATAATATCATATTTGAAGTCATTGAACTGCTGGTCAAAAACAGTTATTACCACAACAAAAATCAAAGATTTATGACTTCCAGCATTTACAATTTGTTCATAGGTTAACGTGTAGCCATAAAAATATACTAAAGTCTTAGCATGAACAATGGTGGGGCATGTATGTTAATGGCATCACTAAAAGTGATAGAATATACGTATCACACATTCAAAAATTGCCTTCTCAATTCAAGTTGTGTAATTCATTTGGTCACAAATATATTCTCAAATACTCATTGAATTGCACGAGTTACTGTATACAATCATTCAACAACTGACTACAATGTAACATGTCACTCTCATTCTTCACTTAGTACCTTCCAGTCATACAAAGCAATATGAAATCCATCCCTTCAATAAACCATTCTTTGAATAAATTTGGTAGAGGCGTTCATGTGGCAAAAAGGGCCCCCAGTAGCAACTACCACAGAGTACAAATAGGTAAACACCAAGGTGTCAGCCCACGATCACCTCATTTACATACAATTGTCCCTGTCTCATTCAATCACCAGTTGTTCGCATTCCACAACTGAGGCCACAAGAAAGATGTGTTTCATTCTGTGTTTGCTAGTGATAGCAGCTTTTGTTGCTTTGACACAACAACAAGAACTTGAGCTAAACTCCAATGATACTACAGAGTCGTCAGGAACAGGTAAGAACTAGCAACGTACTGCTGACAATGACCAACCCAACCCCCATCCCAGTAATGTACATGTATAAGCCATAACTTTAAGTATACATACTGAGTGCTACTGGCTATAAATATGTAGTACCACGTGTCACACCAACATGCACACATTGGCTAGTCTTGCTTAGTCTACGAAAGCGAGTCTTTCTCAAACTAAAGTTGCATATGCCTACCGCAATGAGCAACAAAGGATACCCATCCATTCACCCACCGTAATAGCAGTAAGGTAAAGAGCAAGATTATCAAACTGCCATAACAACCAAAGAGTACAGCTCAACAATTACTCTGTTGTCAACAATGTGTAGCATGTGCATCTTCAATACAATCACTGCAAATGAGGTCGTATGTATCACATACAAGCCATAGCTACACGTAGCTTATACGAGATTTATGAGTAAAACGTTTTGTAAGCTATATTTACACGAGTTTGCATTAAGTCTGACCTAGTAGTACTGCTTGTAAGCGTGTGGAAACGAATGTAAACGCTGGAAGACAAAGCACGAACGCAAGATCCCATGCGTGCAAACAGCAGTAACACGCATTGAGTATATGGTGATCAGGTAACCACACATTACCATGAAGTTTAAGTGCTGTATCGTAGTACAGGTAAGCAAGTCTTACATGCAATGTACGTTCATGATCAAACCGAAGTGAACGCTACACAAAACGTGCTAATTACAACACGTCAGCATAATAATATTGTAAAACAATGTGTGTTAACGTGCTAGCAACAAAACAAAAACACTAGCAATAACAAACTTTTCACTAAAAACAAAGACCATTGTAGTAAAATGTATTGTAAAAATAGTTATTATACCAATCATCCAAAGACACCAACTATAGACAAGCCAACTGTTTCACAACATACATACTGCACATATGCATTAATACACACTGCACACACACACTTAAAAATACATGTAAATGCATAGTGTCTCAAGCAACCTAGGCAATTTGTCTGATAGGTGGCTGGTACATGACTGCATAGATACCAGCAAGCAACTACGTCATACAAGCAGATGTATCTACACAAATGCTACAAATGTTGAGTTAGTTTCAAGTGTGTGCATTGTGCAACTGTAGCATTTACATTGAATGTACTTTTACACACAAGCAATACAAAGCAGCCCTATAAATAAGGTTGCACTAATAAGGCAATTCTACTTACTAACCGATAACCAATAATCTAGAGCAGTATAGTCTGATACAGATAGGAGATCCAATGTTTCATTGACATCTGTAATGTTAAAAACTGCAATGTTGACAAATATCCATGATATTGTAGGTCTTTATACCAGTGCTTAACAACAACAAATATTCTACCTGCAATACACTGCAGACGACAAACTACATGTCCTCTCTCTCAAGTGAATATGTTCCTAGATAGGAGATCTCTTAGTAGCTCTGAAGTCATTTCCACGTGCATGCCATACAACAATCACAGTTTTATACATGTGAGTGATGTTACAGTCAGATTTCATTATTCTTACCACATTTAGTCCGAGGGTTTCTGTCGGACTAACGCAACTGTCCAGATTACCGGTAACAAAAAAAGACAGCGACCATGTATATTGGCTTTACGTCAGAAAGAGAGAGAGCCGAATTATAGGGTGTTGAGATAACGAGGTCTGACTGTATCTGTATTATCGACTTCAACCAAAATGATTCTGAGACACTCCGATATTGGCTGATAAGCCAATATCCAATAATTGAATAACTGATTAAATTATTGGTGCAACCTCACTTATAAGTAAGTAGCATGGCAAAGCATTATGTTATTCCAAATGCCACCGTTTCATCGTTTACACAACAGATTAATCTAAGATTGTAACTTTCATAGTTTTAGATTGTCCTTCATACACATTCGAAGAAGGCGAGCGCCCAGCAGAATGTTTCAGAAAACGACGAGAAGCACACAATAGTAATCAAACAGATAAAACCAAACATCGGCACAGACAGCGACGTTGGATGTTTTCACTGTGGCAGACAGCCGTTAGATACAAAGAATCGTACTTCGACTTTCAATCTAACTACAGAGTGAAAGAAAACCGAAAGAAAGAAAACTGGAATAGCGCCAACTGGAAGTGGACAAAAGGTACAGGCAGCTACTGTACATTGGACCAAGTGCGTAAATTCAATAAGAAATGGAAGCCGCCCTTCGTATGGTGGTGGTACAACAATTGGCAATACACCAGAGACCTCAAACGCTTTCTTCTGATATGCAAATGCAAAACAGAATAAAAGGTCAATGTGTTGAGAACAATTTCTTGTTTGACTATTCAATACGAAAAAATGTGGTTCTAACGTGTGTATGTGTAGTAGAATTAATGAAGCATGTAATGCAAACTCATTATGTGACACAATGTTATAATCCAGATTTATCAATTTGCTGTCTTGGATGATTCATTGTCCTATTACCAATGAATATCACTCCAACTCTGAGAACTGCCTATTGACACACTGTTTTGCTGAAACTATGGCGTCAGCATGTTTTTCGTCGTCATCTCGTGTGTGTGTGTGTGTGTGTGTGTGTGTGTGTGTGTGTGTGTGTGTGTGGCTGTGTGTACATGTGTATGTAAAATTTCAAGGCATGTTTACACATACACACCAACATTTAGTTGAACACAACAACGTACAATCAAAAACAAGAGTTAAGAAGTATCATACAACATACAAAACGATGGTGAGACTTTCATATTAGATTACTTACCAAGAATTAAAAGTAGTTCTTGTGCACGGCCAAGAGCAAAGACAGGAATAAGACATCTGCCACCTCGATTAACAATGTCATGTACAGTACCTAAACATACCACACATGCTTACCAGAGTGATGACAGAACAATTAATACAAAACATTAGATCAACAACACTGCAACTAAAATATACAGTCAGAATTAGAAGTATAAACTTCATTTTTGTTCACACATGTGAATGAAATCTGTAATATGCAGTGACAAACTCTAACAGCCTGTTTACACGAGCACTTTTAACCAAACCAGCACGAGTCAGTGCAGGTCGACTCGCTTTTGAAATGCCGTGTAAACAGGAGCTGAGCCTTGCTGTGCCGTGCTAGAATGGCCCACCTCAAACTGCAGTGCCAGCACAGTTTGGCTCAGCTTACCTTCAATGTGTGAATGGCAAACCAACTGCCAAACTGTACTGTCGAGTAGCCAGACTCCTCAGTTCCACACCATACTCGCATAGCCAAGCTCTCTTACACAACATCGTGTGAGCATTTCTGATGTAACTACACGTGACAACTAGCATGTGTAGTAAGAGGCATACCTACTGAGTAAGTTGGCTCTCTTTTTCTGAATGCCATGTAAATGGGAAGCTGGCGACTCTCTATCACAAATCAGCTCGGCTCAGCTCGGTTTGGAAAGGAGCTCCTGTGAAAAATTTATATCTCTCTTTCCTTGGGTATTGATCACATAAACCACACCAACGTAAAGTGCCAAAAAGCTTGGAAACCAATCTACATACCCTTAAAATACTGGTATAGCCTACATCACCACAACTGATATATATGACTTACAAGAAATCATGAGCAACAATTCAGAAACATACAGTTGTTAGCCTTACTACTCAACTACAGTGCAATGCTACTGCAACTGACATATTCTTCAGACCCTCAGTTTCACAACAGATACGTTGCAGCTACCTTCCAGTGCCAAAAGATGAAACTTGCATTCAGTTGTGACAAAGAATATAACTGTTGATACAGTTCCAGTTTTGGCCAAAGCTGGAACTGAAGCAACTAGTATTCGAATGCATTCCAAAGGCAAATATTGCTGACTCTCTGTCTCAGATCAAAGACTCCTAAGTATGACATATTACAATTTCTAGTTCTCACTTGTGAATCTTGCTTCTCTGACTTCTCTTTTCTCATGTATCTGAGTACCATAAGTTGCCTCCTATAATGAGATCAGAACACAGTAAAGCAAACTACACCCACGACCTCCTAAAGCAGCACAGCAAAACAGCAAAACAGCATAGGCTAGAACCCATCTACAATGGTATCCACAACCCATGTACCAATTTTGCTAATTTCATCATGGGGTCTGTTCACAGACATACATATTCTTAACTCGTCAGACATTTTGGTAAATCCTCGTGTTCTACAAATTTCATATTTATACGTTCAGTTGTTCAAGAGATATCATGTTTATAGACAGACACATATTACACAGACAGACACACAGACAAACACACAAACAAACAGACACACAGACAAACACACAAACAAACAGACACACAGACAGACAGACAGTCAGACATACAAACAGACAAACACACAGACAGACAACAAACAGACACACACACAGACACAAAAACAAACAGACACACAGACCAACACACAGACAGACAAAGATAAACACATAGACAGACAAAGACAAACACCTCTATACAACCTCGCTCCTCCGTACAATGCGGGTTGCGGTTATCATACTCTTACCATAAATGCAAAGTTGACCTCAACATGGCATGCAGTTGAGTCGCTTAAGTCACTACAACAGATTTAGTCTTGAATAGCAATAACAAACTTGTTGGCTTACTGTAATCAGAATGTCTGGTGATATTTGAGGAATTTCAGCAGCCATAAGATGTCTGTCTTCCTCTCGACTAAAATCTCCAGTGTAGAGAATCTGGAAACAAATTGATCATAATGGTTATGTAAAAGATGTCTGTGTGGCACACAAACATGATCCACATCAAGTCAGCCAGTTGGTCAGACAAATAGACTTAGCATTCAAACGTATGTACTCTGACACACACACACACACACGCACGCACGCACGCACGCACGCACGCACGCACGCACGCACGCACGCACGCACGCACGCACGCACGCACGCACGCACGCACGCACGCACGCACGCACGCACGCACGCACGCACGCACGCACGCACGCACGCACGCACGCACGCACGCACGCACGCACACACACACACACACACACACACACACACACACACACACACACACACACACACACACACACACACACACACACACACACACACACACACACACACACACACACACACACACACACACACACACACACACACACACACACACACACACACACACACACACACACA
>NC_085090.1:5662617-5717617 GCF_963422355.1 Corticium candelabrum
TCTCTAGCTTTATCCATGAGACTATGACTCGTTTCAGTCGTTGGGGAGTTTCTGTGGTCTGGCGAACGGTCCGTTGACGATGACGTCCAGTGCTTTCCTGGTGGTCGTTGATATCCACTAGGCGTGCTGTATCGAGTAAGCGGTCACCGTAATGCCTGCAATCTATATCGAATTGGCTAGTCATTGATCGCCGTATGGACTACACGGAAACATGTACCCCGCTGGGCTCACCTGCCGGGTTGGTGGGCGCCCAGATGGGGGTAAAGACCCCACTTGCCCATTATGGAGGGGCATAATGACACATAATAATTTTTGGGAGGAAATACCAAGAGATATATTTTTACAATGTGACCAATTAGTACGACAAACCAGCAGACTACAACAAAACAAGACATGTTATATTTTTAAATATTGTCCATGTCAATAATAAATCAGTTTACTCAGTGAGGCAAACCTCACTGCTGATGATGTCAATTTCTTCTGCACGGAAGAGACTGTGCTTTGCCGACCTGCTACCTCGGATGCATAAAATTGCTGAACGGATCAGACTGAACGATAGACAGCACCTGATGATTCTTATGGTCTCAGTGTACGTCTTCTTTGTTTTGACTGATAGTAATTCAGCTATTCTTTTGTAAATAATAATAATAATAATAATAATAATAAACCAGACTGATCTGGTTGAGCACTACACAAAACACGCAGGTATTGCATGGTGGCTGGACATTATTCCAGGTCATCACAACCTGCAGCACTTACACAAAACAGTGCTTCTGGCATCTACTCGGATCCTTCGCAAAGTCATGTCTTCTTTCTAGAGAGCCGTGATGGTCTAAGTATTTCTGAAGCAGGGTTTGCTTCCGGTACTTGTAATAGACTTTACAAACCAGACTGATCTGGTTGAGAACGACAATAAATAAATAAATAATAAATATAAATACATTAATAATAGACTTTGCAAATCAGACTGATCTGGTTGAGCACGACACATAATACATATAACAGTACTACACTAATTCAACGCCAAACTGCAAGTAGTTGTGAAGAGTGAGCTCTACAGTTTACTTAGAAAGTTTCTAAAGTCTACCATAGCGCTGTCACTAAATAGCTTACAATGGTCGTATCACCAACAAATCACTCTCTTCCGGTGGAAGAGTCTCTGCTTTTCTTTTCACTCCCGCCGCCATGTTGTACATTGATATCTATTTGAAACACGTGGTGATATTTGTTCTCGTTCGTTTTGATATTTTGACGTTATTACGGTTAACGACGTGACCTATCGCAGTTGTTTACTAACCTGTACAGATGGAAACCTATTAGGACACCGTGTGCTTTTTGCATGTAATTCTTTTAGTCTCGCGTAGCCAGATGCTGTACAGTCCATGTAGCCTCGCAAGCCAGGCTCTTCCGCGCAGTCGGTGAGCTAAACGCACGTGAATCACGCGAGGAGGAGGAGCTTTGGCAAAAGCTCCTCCTTCTCGCGTAATTCACGTGCGTTTAGCAAAAGCTCCTCCTCCTCGCGTGATTCACGTGCGTTTAGCTCAGCAACTGCGCGCAAGAGCCTGGCTTGCGAGGCTACAGTACATATACGTACATACATATGTACCGCCGCTTAGCCTCGACCACCCAGACCCGTGTAGCGCCAAATATAATCGGTCTCCACTCGCGCTACTGGTTTCCAAAAATCTTTCAATTTTTTTCAAAATCTGATGTCTTGACTAGGAAAGGCATGCAATCATCTGGTTTTAGAAACCACGGAGCGAGGTTGTAATGTATCATGCACATCAATCACCAAATGCTAGATCCGAAGATAGGAGGTACCCTAGATCATAGCACTGCCTAGGACTTAGTCTCTTGCGCTTAACGCGCGGACGACTATACTCAAATTCATCTTCAAAAGAGTGTCTCTAGAAACAGCTACTAGAGTCTGTAGAATGTCTGTTCGAATTGTGTCCACCCATGCATACCCATGCACAGTATCAGATAAATTAATTAAAAACAACCTGCATGTTCTCTGTTAGCTTTACACATGAAGGTCCCTTACAGTCACAGATACGTACCCGTGCGTAGGTCACATGTCATATCATGTTATAGCATTATGATATCAAGTGTTGCTGGGCGTACTTCTGTAATTAGACACGGCAACGGACGTTCTCACACATCGTCTCAAACGGGCAGCAAAAACGGCAGTGAATCCAAGTAGTGGCATACTGTAACGCTTTCTTAAAGTCTTAGAAACTGTACAATGCATCGAACCATGCACGGCGAGTTATTATCGGCTTAGGGAGGAAAAAATTACGTCAAAATAACGTGCGCTAGGCCTTCTTATCACACGTGATTAGACGCTCTGACGTCTTCATTTGATGTCATAGGAATTTGAAACCAACTTTCCCGGATAGACCGTTTCCTCCTCATGCCAACGGTGTGTCGTCATCTAAGATCCAATTAAGCCTGGTGACGTCAGAGGCCAACTATACCCCGCATATTCCCGGATATTGATCCGGGCTATGTACTGGCACGTAAAGGAAAAAATTTTTGCTGGAACGGCTCCAACGACTTGAGCCGGTTTCTAAACGCAAGTTAACCGTTACAGTAAGCCAGGAACGTGCTCGAAGTGCGATAACTTGGATGTCAACGGTTTTTGTGCGCTTCTTTGACCAGAATGTCAGCGTCTGTCGCCGCTGTAGATACGGAATTCGATTGGTTTGGTTGTGCCGTCAGTGGATGCGTATTGATGAATGGTTAGAGATGTGTGAGTTTCGTTTCTGTGAGTTCTTTCTACGAATTTATAGAAGATTGTTTGTGACCGGGGATATGCTGCACGCGACGAACACGCAAGCGTCATGGTATGTCATATGTACAGGGACTGGTCCGTTCACGTGGACTATCCTGTTCACGTGGACTATTCTGTTCATATTTGCTCCTATTCTGTTCACTGGGGACTATCCTGTTCACGTGAACAGGATGGTCCCCAGTGAACAGGATAGTCCCCGCTATAGCGTGGACTATTCTGTTCACCGGGAACTATCTTGTTCACAGGCGACTATCTTGTTCACAGGCGACTATCCTGTTCACGAAGACTATTCTGCATGTTCACACTAGCCATATCCATACAGTGTTCATGGCGACTATCCTGTTCACAGGCGACTTATAATCCAGTTCATGGCGACTATGGGCTACTATATATTCTGTTTACGGCGACTATAGATCTGCATGTTCACTAGAGCTTCTGTTCACTAGCTAGACACTTTTGTTCATTGTCAACAGTCCCATCAATCCATACACGCAACACTTACCGTACTAGCTCTTGCTCAATTTAGCTATCTAGCTACCTCGTGCCTGACAACACTACCATATCGTAGACTCTTCCAATGTGCTCAACTAAAGTGGTCCTCTCTGGTGTATACTGATCCTAGGAATGTGTGTATTACAACTAAAAATAATAATGGGTGCTCATTGCATTCCCACCTGTGCGAGCGAGCACGTACTATACAGCTGCAGAGTAAAATTTTAAAACAACGTCTAGAATACGTTGTTCAATACACTAGCGGTATGGAGTAAAAGATCAGGAAAAGAGAGCTGCTGCTAGATACCGTAGTAACTTGCAGACGCATTGATTCGGGCTGCATTTACATAGTCAAAGCGGCAAAAAGCAAAACACGACTGTTGCATCTCTAGGTGTGTCTATTACTTCACACATCGATCGCTATGAAATCTCATTCTAGATAACTGTGATCAACACAACTCGATACTCACTCAAATATACAGCTCGCAACTGTCGAAAGCTGCCTCAAAACTGATCACTCTCTAGATAATTAATGTGTGAAGTACCATGAGTCGATCTAACTTTGATCAATATTTCACTCAACTAGATTTAGACGTCCTCTATATAGCTATGGAGCGACAGTCGGCAAGCGAAATATTTCAATGCAATTTCAGTCACAAACATATCGGCCGCGGCTAGCGAGATGGCATCGGCCAGGTGCACGGGTAGACTAGCTACATACTGCTGAATGCACTCGATGGACAGCAAATCAGTTTTGTTCGAAACAACTTCGTACAATTAATAAACCCTTTACTGTCGTAAGTGACTTGTTTTCTTCAAATTTCTTTCAACTGTGTACTTTGCGCGCTTTCTTCAGTCAATAGTGTCTAGCGATGACGTCACATGAAGTGTCACAGTTAGTTACGTAAATCAATAGTGAAGATAACGGAGAAGCGCCTAACCAACGGTGTGGACGTGTAAACTACTGTTCCTTCAATTCGCTCGTGGGGTGGCTAGTTAGGAGTGGTGCGCAACGCACAGTAAAACGCGCATGCTTAATTAACAGTAAGAGAGCAATGTTTCCATGGCGATGTTAGCAGTTGTTAACTTTCGTTACATCAGCTAATTATTATTAGCAGCTAAGAACAGCATTAACTGTCACAAAAACAGCTAGTACAAGACGCTATATATGTTAAAACGCTGTTTACGCCTAATTCAATCTTGTTGCCATAGCAATAATTACAGAGTGACGTCACATAACGTGAAGTGTCGATTTTTGGCACCCATCGAGGAAAACAAATAATTTTTCAAAATGATCGATTTGTAACAGCTGTCCCCTGGGTGTAGGGGTGGTGGAACGCAGTCACGTAAGTGAGCATAGTTACCATAGAAACATCTCCAGTAATGACGTCACATGACGTAAACTATTGTAAGTTTACTTTCTTCAAAACTAGCAAAGAACGATTCGAATTTATCAATTCCTAGACGATTCCCCCGGGGAGTAGGGGTGGTGGCGCACGGACGGACGTACGCACGGACGGACACAAAGAGTACCCCTTTGACGCATTAGAGAAAACTCGCTCGCTTCGCTCGCTCGCAAATAATTTTCTGATTGTCCATGTGTGATTACGTAATTCCTAGAGAAGTATGATATCTATACTGTACAGTGTCTGTGACAGAAGGTTGGCGAGTGGTTGCAAGAAGCTAGTAAATTTACAGCAACTATAATGCAATTAATGCATAGTAAGTTAATTGCGTCAGTAACAGGGATCGATGGTTGTAAGCAAGCACCAGCAAGTCACCTAGGGTAGGGAAATTAATTGAAGATTGAGACTGTGATCTAGCATTACTATTTTCCTCATATACAATGAACAAAAACACATTTTATAATATCTATTTTGTGTGTGTCTGTGTGTGTGTCTCTGTGTAAATTTAAATGTACAGTTCTGTATGTCGTTTATTAACTGTGGATACTGTTTGCCTTCAGCAGGCGTGAAAGAAATTCATACATATGAGTACCATACTATAATACATTTCTATATCACAGAAATTGCCATGCATCGATCGATCAATCTTAGACACAGATTCAAAAGAAGTCTAGTGTTTTGAGTGTGGGGGGAGGTTGCATAGGCTATTGTGTTAAAAATGATGTCATAACTGCTGCCAGGTCATTGCCTACAATTCCTGTTGGACGTCTCTAGATGGGAAGACTGACTCAAATATACTTTTATGTTTTAACTTAACAGATGTATCAAAGTAGATAATGAGTAGTTATTTACAGCTACAATAGCATATAGTGCACAAGTTTTATTTGAAATAGTGCACCGTTAATTAATTGGTTTTGAGACTAGACAGATTTCTCGTTGAATTAGATAGGCTATAAATAAATATTGGATAAACAAACAATAAATGTTTTTGCAAAGTTACTGTTAATGTAATTCAAATAATTCTTGTGAACAGAATACGTGTAGTCGCCTGTGAACAGGATATAGTCGCCATGAACACTGTATGCATATGGCTAGTGTGAACATGCAGAATAGTCGCGTAAACAGAATAGTCGCCTGTGAACAAGATAGTCGCCTGTGAACAGGATAGTCGCCTGTAAAGAAGATAGTCGCTTGTGAACAAGATAGTCCCCGCTATAGTGGGGACTATCCTGTTCACTGAACGGGATAGTCCCCAGTGAACAGGAAAGTCCCCAGTGAACAGGATAGTCCCCGCTAGGGTGGGTTCAAATTATGTGAACAAGACAGTCCCCGGTGAACAGAATAGGAGCAAATAAGAACAGAATAGTCCACGTGAACAGGATAGTCCACGTGAACAGGATGGTCCCCGTGAACAGAATAGTCCCTGTACATCATACATATGTTCCCACACTAATCGACCATGTGATCGACACACGGGTATCTGTGACTGTAAGGGTGAATCTGTTGCTTCATTTGCCAGCTTTTCTGCCGTCTCCTTTTTTGCTTGAAATGGCCTAAGACTTGGAGAAGTTAGAACTCGTATGACATGTCTAGTTGCTTGCCTTCTGCAAATAGCGACTCTAGGCAATTTGAGACGCACAAAAGATAAGCCTTCTCGGCTTCGGGTCATCCGATCCCTAGCACCCATGTTATAACTAGTAATGTTCAATTAGCTACATACCCCTAGGCCGAAAGTCTATTTCACTAGGCCGTTGGCCGGACAGGCCGGAGCGCGGCTAATACCCATTGTGCATGCATGCAATGAAATAACGGGTAAGTTCGACGGTTCTTATTTGTTCAAGACTATATATCTGTAAAGTGCGCAATTGCATGCAAGAAGGGGCCATGCATATAGATCCACTGCGTTATCTAGCCCTTCCTGATGCACTATGTACAGTTATTGCAACAATTCCTACCAACAAGCCGTTGGTCGGACTGGCTGGAGTGGTTCCGACTGCTAGACTCGATTGTGCATGCAATAAAATCACGGTTAGGTTAAACGTTTCCAATTTTGGGCAAGACTGTAGAGTGCCAATTGTATCATGTTATGGTGCACACTACACATGTTATTGCAACAACATCCGGCTAACTCCGGCTTCTTTCAATTAGATGGAAAGTAAAAGTATAATGCACCGTGGCAAAGTTGAACCGACAAAGAATGCAAGTTCCGGATATACGCAGGTATTTCTAGACTCGACGAATCACATGTCAGCTAGAGTAGAAAAAGCAATAGCTGACAGTATGGGAAAATCTTGAATCTCGCTACCTATACATCGCAAACAGGTAATTCTAACATCATTAGGAAGTTAGTGATGACGAGAAAACAAATATATAGAGCTTGTTTCTGATCAGTATTGTACAACTACAGAATTGGCTACTTCCTGTATGGCACGCGATGTGATTACGCCCTCATGACCAAGTAGTACGACCACCTGTGACTTCACACGCGCCCCCAGGTCAATTGTGGCATTCTAATCACTACAGGGGTCATCTGTTCCAGAAACAAAGGCTTCTTCGCTTTCCGAAGTCTCTTCTTCTTCACACCTTACTTTAATGAGAACACGGTCGACCGCTTCTTCAACTATCCTATCGGTCTCTCGATAGTGCTTTTCTACTTTTTGAATGACGTGCTTCCGTTTTGATGTGTAATGTAATCTGTATACCTTCCGTGCCCTCCTAGGCTCCTCCAATATCTACATAAACGTTTGCCGCAATTCCCACACTGCCAGCTATTGCTTTTCCTACTTTTTAATTAAGTGCATGTATTATTTATTACATGGAAGGTTTGCCACGGTTTGAGATTTCGCCGAGGATGTGAAGTCGACCGTGTACAAAAGTGAAGTCGACCGTACAAAGGTAAAGCTCCTAGACTGTGATCAGTTGATACGCGGATGTTCCGGGTCCCGTGAGCTATGCACTGCCATTTGAACTCGTCCAGGTGTGCGAAGGTGTGATCAACTCTCATATAATGCAACTCTAGACAGCTCTACCATTCAATTCGCTTCTTCAGCGTCGACCGTGAAATCTCCAGAAGTGCCGGTAGTGACTCGCAGCGTGTGTCATGACAATGAGAGTGCTGACGGTCAACATTCTGCTGTGTTGTTTTGTCTGCTTGATCTTCTTTGACGGTGCAGACGCTTGGTGGTTGTGGGGAAGACGTCGAACAGGTATATAGACTGCAAAAGGGCTAGTGTACAAACGATTTGAAATGTCCATGTGTATGCATGTGTGTTCGACTCACTGTGTATACATGATATGTATTCTTTCATTTGTGAGAAGCTGTAGCTATTGGTATACGAAGTGATACAAATATAGGTCAATTAATTAAGTGCATGCATGCTGCATTATCAACAGCAGGTTCTTGCCAAGCTTCTTTCTACCTGTACGAATGCCTTGTTGCAAGTGCAGAAGAACTAGATCTAGGTGTGCGACAACGTCGCATACTAGAAGCATTCCATCTTACATTGTACTCTGCATGCCTATAAGTATAATCAAATATTTCTGAGATACCAAAGTTGAGATATGCATGTAGCATTGATCAGCTCTTTTACATATCCGTGTGTGCTAATCTTTTTCTCGATTAGGCTGCACTAAGACTAAGCATATCTACGAACTGGGACTCCGGCCTCTCAAATTCAAAGGTCGTCGAAGACGAGACTCGCAGTCTGACACTGACGACACAGAATTTGAAAACGAAGCCGACCGAAAGGAAATCCACCATCGAGAACGCAGATTTATATGGTACGGCTTGAAACACGCTGCAGTTCGGTATCAAGGGAAACACTTTGATTTCTCAAATGATAACAAAGTGATGGAGGACAGACCGACTGAAAACTGGAACAGCGCCGTTTGGAAATGGTCCAGTAAACCCTTTTTGGGAACAACAAGAATCAGCTATTGTACTCTAGCACAAGTGAGGGCATTCAACAAGAAATGGCAACGCCCGTACACTCTGTTTGTCAACAACTGTCAACGGTATGCCTCCGATTTGATGAAGTATCTCAAGAATTGCAGCTGTCGCTGAAAAGCGGATTGATGATCTCGATAAACGAACGCATTTGCTTAGATTTAAATAGACAATGTTAGCTAGCAATATGCAAGCAAGCAAGCAAGCAAACGAGTGCCATGTCGTATTAGCTAGATGTATCAATTTCTGCATCATTGCTGTCGCTGTCATTTGTGTTCAATAAAGGTACAACGGTTCGTTTGGAGCTCAAAGAATTTGTTCAATAAAAGAAGAGTTTGCTATCCTAGCTTATCATTATAGGAGACAGTAAAAAAATTAGCAAAGGAGAACGTGGATTTAATAATAATAATATAATATTTATTTCTATCGCATTACCACAGCAATGCAGTTCCCACTGGGGGCATACTAACACACGTACAACACACAGCTAAATAACGTTAGAAGCAATCTTAATAAATCCTCACACCGTTGTGGCTGCTCATCAAGCATACGTGTAGCTCCTGTACATTTTGTCTTATTACGTCAGATAACGCACGTTACGTCCCAGCTGTCTTCGAGCGTACTCATTATTGAATGCATAAATAACCCTCTATTTGCAATAGATGCAAAATACGAGTAAGAACACTGATGTGTTGCAAGCTACTTGCAGTGTGAGATATAGTTGTAGCTTTAGTATCTACGATCTTCTTACCTGTAATTCGATCTCTAGAAAAGCTGCTCTACTAGCAGACTTCATGCTGAACACATCAAGGTTTATTTGTCAAAGCAGTAGATAGGCCAGCACACAACCTAACTAGCAATAATTAATTAATTAGACGGTTGACAAGTCAGTCACTGGCATCAATACGCATGGGCCTGGAGAAACTATGAAGTGGGAGTGGCCAAGAAACAGGGTCTCGTAAAGCTAAACCCCAGCAGCTGGCCTTGGAACCCTTGAGTCAGCTTTTGTTTTATTACAGGCAAGGCGAAAGGAAATCCAAAGTGCTACGGCCTAACGCACGCTAGAAGACGTAGTCAAAGTGGGAGTAATATATTATTAACATGGAGGCAGTCTGACTGGAGGAGCGTCTGACAAAACATCTAAAGCAAAGTATTATGATACACATTTGCAGAACATTTCACTGCAAACTGCCCACTAAGTCAGGCTCCAAGCTACTCAGCTGTCATGAGCTGCTAGTAGCACAGGTATGCAAACCGGCATGCATGCACATATGTACAGTACACAAGCACAAGTGTAGAAGAGAGTAAACAAATCCTTCCACAACTGAAATGTTTACCTATCCAGTAGTTTATGGATTACAACTTTAAAACACAGATCCATTAATTACATAAATCAACAACCTGCTGTAATCCATCTAAATTCATACAATTTTGATAATCCGATTAAACAAAGATAAAGCACTGCCTGCCATACACTGTTGTCAGCTCTCAATAGAACAAGGATGCCTCTTCAAAGCAGATGTCAGTCTCAAAGTTCAAGGCGTAGATGTCTAGACTCTATAGTATGAATCTAAAGTGTCTGATATGTTTGTCAATTACAAAAAAAAGCTTGAAACACATTCATACCTGCTACATGAGATGGTTCTGTGTCTATCTGTAAAACTGTTGTCAGTACTGCATCAGCGTACATGTCGTTCACGGGACTAGCAATCCACTGCAAAATGCAACACCACAAATGAAACACACAATATTGCAACATACATGCACAATGACTTATGAGTGTAAGAGTGTAAGGTTCTCATACTGACAACAGCACCCTACTTTGC
Organism: Corticium candelabrum; assembly: GCF_963422355.1. Taxonomy (NCBI): domain Eukaryota; kingdom Metazoa; phylum Porifera; class Homoscleromorpha; order Homosclerophorida; family Plakinidae; genus Corticium; species Corticium candelabrum. Next base: position 5,673,082 of record NC_085090.1, read on the forward strand.
TCAATTTACAAAACATTTATTTGAAGTTTACCTAAACAAAGTTTACATTTATTCACAATGAACAACAAAGCTACAGTTATGTATAAAAACCAACTGTTCGTACAGCACAGTTATGAATCCCTTCACAGAGTGGATTGTAATATTGTCAATGCTTAACTCAAATAACCCAAACACAGCTAACAGACAGGCAAAAAGACCCTATTGTGTCTCTGAAACATTTTAAATAGTTTTGGTTGTAATAGCATTCATTTATGAAAATATATGAAAAAGACATACAGACAGACAAACAGGCACGCAGGCAGGCAGGTTATTTTATTACGGTACAGCATCTCTACACACTAGAATACATGATGTTTCAATAATTGAAAGAAAGTGCTTCATAAACAAGTTCAACTATTTTAAAGTGCATGTGAAGCACTGAATGTATCTATCTCTGCTAACTACATTATCCTCCATTAGTCTGTTTGTTGACAACTTAGACACTTTTCTCAAGACAACTTTACTATTGCATTTTTGGAGAGTCACAGTAAAACGTCGTCACCAATATGACATAAACTCTGCATCTACTCGTCTTCCTTCAATGAGTCCTACCTTTCTTCCCAGTTCATGCAGTAAGTTTTCTGCTTGTAATCCCCATGTACCGAAATGCTAAAAAACTAGGGGAACAAAAGGCAGGCAGGCATGCAGGTAGGAAGGCAGATGAAGAGACAAACAAACAGACTGATAAACAGTCAGAAAAAAAGTACAAACAATCACTTTAATTGCCAACTATAAACGGCACCAGGTACTACAAAGAACTATGTTATGACTTGATCTTCAAGACAACGCATGATATGACAACAAATACTCAAATCACAATATCATATAACACATCACCATATTTACACCTCAAGTATGACACCACTTTTATCCTTGATCACTGTGATGCAACCAAACACCTGACAACACAGCACACGACGTCAATCTGCAAGCACTTTAAAACAAGCTGCACCAATCACCCGAAGAGCTGATTTTCCCTGCACAACATGTTGCTTAACATTGCCAGCAAGTTGTTGCAGATAATAGTCGAGGACCGACAAGGGAGCTGTAAATGCTACTGTTTGACGCTAAGCAACATACACAGACTACAAACAACCGAAACTACAAACAGCAAGTTGCAGTGATCTCACCTGTTTGATTACACTTGTAGCCAAGTCAGTATATGCTACACCAAATGCACGCACAATCATGACAATGACAAAAGCATCAGCTAAACAAAATAAACTGGCAGCTCAGAGTTAGTGCAAACAAGTGACACAGACTGAGTATAACATTTATACTGAGTATAAGTTAATAGACTCGGTCAGGCTGATTTTTAGTAAACCCTGGCTATACCAGCTGGCAGCAATAAGTGCAGTAGGATGGTAGTGGTCTTAATAAATTCTCACAAAATATGCAAAATAATAAGCAGAGTCATGCAACTATCTGTATTCATACATTAATAGGAATAATTCTCATCTATCTAATGCAAACACATGAGCATCAAACAAGCTCAATGTACCTGACAACTCTGATGGTGCAACAATCTGGTAGGAAAACCATTTCTTCACCAAAACACCAGACACTCTGTGACCATCTCTTGGCTTGACCGCAGCCAGACTGCCAATCACCTGCCACCAAACAATACAGAGTCCCCTATTTGTAATCTGCCCTGCATGCTGACAACCTTGGCCACCTTTTCCCCTCTAAAGTGAAGATCTACTCCTTCCATGTTTTTGGGATTGTAGACAACAATACTTGTCTCCTAATGTATAAACAAGAGTTGAAAAAGGAACAAACAAACCAAATAACAGACCAACAGGCAAGCCAGCAAGAAGATAGGCAAAGAATAAGACAAAACAGAGATACAAAAATAAACAAACAAAAAGGAAGCAAAGAGAACACAAACAGGCCCGTAGAAAGAAAACACCTACAGAGCAAACCCCATCACCTCATTATCTTCATACTCTCTCAGTACAGCAGATTTCAGTCTTCCCATTTCATTCTGTTCACCATGCACCAATATCTTTGAAGCAACAACACAGACAGTCACAACAACATTATGTAATCATGCAAAACACTTGCATGCAATTGAGAACTCACAATATGAGGCGGTTTCACAACACAACGAAATGACTCATCTAGTGTGAGCAGAGAAGGAAATGTCGTCTACACCAACGCACATGTAAAGTCCACAAAATAACATACTCCACATAACAAAGTTACCAATAGAACACTTGCGAGCCATCTTCTGCCCAGACATTGTCACTATTTCTTCTGGTTCTGACATCAGATGCTATAAAAGATAGCAATCAATGTTACACATCCACACATCACTCTGTGCAGTCTCCTCACACAATAATATATTTAGAAAATGCTAACTGGTAAACAATAAGAAAAGGCAAACAATTGCAAATATACTTCCCATTTCGCCGTGGAGGATGCGGCTAAAAGGGGTCTGGCTACGCGAGACTAACTGTGTGTGTGTGTGTGTGTGTGTGTGTGTGTGTGTGTGTGTGTGTGTGTGTGTGTGTGTGTGTGTGTGTGTGTGTGTGTGTGTGTGTGTGTGTGTGTGTGTGTGTGTGTGTGTGTGTGTTGTTACTGTTGTTGTTTCACTATCAATTTCGTTTAAGCGCATGTGTACATGTGCCCACACCCATGCACCTGTTCAACAGCGCATACATAACACCTTTCTGCAAGTTCAGACGATCTCAAAATATTCCAAGCAACCAAATTGCTCTAAATCGTCAAAATCAAATCATTACAGCAACTGTTATTTAGATCAGTCAAACCTTTGCAAGAGTCCCTTCACTGAATAGCCAGCAATCAGAACACCATTTCTCTTGTCTGTACACCACGTTTCAAAAAGTTGCCTCGACAAACAATTCTAACAATACATTCACACATGTTCACCAAACGACAATAGAAGCAATTATGCTTGTGTCCTAACACCAGTAACATAACATTGTTCTGCCTTGAGACTTCAATGTAACTATAAAGTTATTCAATCAGATGTCTGTCTGTCTGTCTATCAATCCCGCATGTCTGTCTGTCTGTCTGTATGTATGTATGTATGTCTATGTGTCTGTCTGTGTCTGTCTGTCTGTCTGTCTGTCTGTCTGTCTGCCTATCCATCCCACATGTCTGTCTGTTTATCTATCCACAACTCTGTTCGTTTACAAGCAGCCTACGTGCCTGATGACTGACCTCAGTTAGTAATCCCACTGTGTCTATTGGGTCTATTCACCAATCATATCTCCTAACTAAACATCCCCTACCTGCATCATTCCTGGACTAGCCATCACAACTGAAGGTCTAATATCGTCAAACTGACTGATACCCTACGAAAGATCATTGTAGTGAAACAACAAGCTCAATGAAACAACGATAATGTAACCTTCAAATATCAAATGTGCTTGAACATAAATGGATTAGAAATAGCAATCTACACATATTGCAAGTCAATTTTAGAATAACCAAAACACATCCATTGCTCACTTGTTTTCTAATTCTCCCATTCATTGCATTCACATACGTCTGATACACTACAAACACGCACAATCTACAGGCCTTTCACACTTGAACCGCATTCAAACCAATGCAGCAGCTGTGAATTGGATGCGCAATGCACATTGACCCATTTCACACTAGGAGAATGCAATCCACGTAAACATCATAACAAACGCCTAGCCATGTAATGTGCGTTAGTTAGAACTTGTGTTCATCATGGCTGCCAGTCTCTTCGTGAAGATAGCTGTCTGTCTTTGGTTACAGTACGTCCATCTATTCAATAAGGACAGGATAGGGGAGGACTTTCCGTGGTTATGCAATGACCTACTCCACACTCTCAGGGCTGAGAAAATAGCAATTGAGACAAGATGCTATAATCTACTTTCATTTAATTAAACTATAAAGCAGATGTGAATTGGATGCATATTCAATGCACACTGACCCATTTCACACTAGAAAAACCAAATCCAAGTAACACTTCATAAACATGTAACGTACGTTAGAACCAATGCACATTGAATCCACTTCAGACCACGTCTGCATGTGGTTTGTGCAAATCTGCATCAAATACAGTTTGACAGCCAGTGCAAACAAGGTGTGAAAAGACCAAACAGCATTCAATGAGCTATGAAGTGAAGTGTTAAAAGGCCATTAATGAGCATTCCATGCAAATACAATGCACTTTGGAGTGTCCTGTGAAAAGGACGCATTGATAACATGAGTCGGTGATTATAACGCCATACCAGCCATGCATTTCTTTGCCAGAGATGAAGCATAGTAGATCGGAATGTCGTGCAGCTCAGGATGTTGATCCCAATATTCATCTAAACAGCAAAATGCTCAGTATTATTGGTATACAAGCTCCAACGCCCGGCTTCGCCCGGGGGACAACACATGGCAGGTGCTTCTCCTTTCCACTTCATAGTGCCGCAGTTGACACACACGTTTGTCATAGAGCCAATACAACACGGAAGTGGAGAAAAGACAGGTCGCCTTTATAGGTAGAGATTATAGCATTAATGATAGACAGACAGACAGACAGACAGACAGACAGTTGTGATGTCTTCCTCTACCCATATTGTCTATTCCTCTTTACCAACATTGTTATCATGGATTGTACACATCTTTACCTCGCGTCAGGCTAGGCGTCTTCTATGGTGGCCATGCACTTTGTGATGTCCATCCATGTTATCCGGGAGACAGACAGAGTGTTCAGTTTTTTGCTTTTTAGTTGTCATTGTAATGTAGTGTATCGTGCTTTGCTTAATTTGATTTAGCCTGTAATAGTTCTGATTTATGAAAATATAATACCATTGACAGACATACAGACAGACAGAGAGACAGACAGACAGAAAAACAGGTCGCCTTTATAGGTAGAGATTATAGCAGAAAGTATCTAAAAATGCGTTTGATGCTTGGAGAGGCAGAGGGGGTGTAGCCAGGTCACGTACAGTTTGTATAGAGAACCGTTTACTGTCACTAATTAGCCGTGGTGTAAGTGCTTTTACCGTTTAGTAGCAGCCAGACAGAATTCTCATTCATAGTTATATCCCGTACAATTGCCGTTTCTAGAGCCCGCTGATTTTTGGATTAACGATTGGGTGAAACCATTTCGACTTGGACGTTGCTGCCGTTGCGAGGAACAGGTGTATCGAACTTGCCATCTATTCGACACGTGTCCAGTTTCAAAAAATCCCGTTGATTGGATTATTGATCCCGTTGAAGCCATTTCGACAGTCCCGTTGCGGAGAACAGGTGTATCGAACCTGGCATCTATAATTTCGACGTGAATCCCGGAACGTGCAAGTCACGTGCAATACTTACCCGGATAATCCATTCCCCGTATATAACGAATGCCGACTCTCGTCATTTCGACAGTCCCGCTGAACGTCGTCTGTTCGAAGACGTTGCTGGCGTTTCGGGGAAGAGGTGCATCAAACACGGCAGCTCCGTATCTAACGAAGTCACGACGCGTACCGACTGTCGTCATTTCGACGGTCCCGCTGAACGTCGTCTCTTCGAAGACGTTGCTGGCGTTTCGGGGAACAGGTGCATCAAACACGGCAGCTCTTCGACGGTCGCAGACTGGCAAACGACTGTGTGCGTATTTTTTCGAGACCCGGATATCAGCAAGAATATCTTCCTTTTCCCGACGTCGCCGGCAATAGACGACACGGTCGGCGCGTACCGTCCGACGTCGGGAACGGGCAGTCTAAATTCGGTGGAGACACAATGCGCCGTTCCGGAGATATTCGCGCGCGAGCGGAAGCGAGCGCGATCGGCGGGAAACGGCGTCGTCGTGGGAGAAGTCAGGAAGACGACCGCGGCCTGACTTTCGACCTGAATGAATTCGGCGTGCGCGAGCGAAATTCGGCCGAGATCGGACTCGCCGTCTTCGAGAGACGCTCGTACGTACGGGCACACAGACAGACAGACAGACAGACACACACACAGACACCTCTCCTTTATATATAGAGACAAGCTCCAATGCCCGGCTTCGCCCGGGGGACAACACCCCGGTAATAGTTTAATGACACAAATTATTGATTTGCAGACACTGTTTGCTATTAATGACAGACAGACAGTACAGAAAAACACACAAACAGACAGACAGGTCGCTTTTATAGGTAGAGATTACAGCAGAAAGTATCTAAAAATGCGTTTGATGGTTGGAGAGGCAGAGGGGGTGTAGCCAAGTCACGTACAGTTTGTATAGAGAGATCTTTGTAGATTTCCAAACTCTCTGGTCTAGAGTGTTGGTTATCATCCCTGTGCAAAAAAAGTTGCAATCACAGCATAAACCAATTACACTAACTTATGCCCTTGTCAGTGCAACCCAAGCCAGACCACGTGGAGGTCAGGGCATATACTGGCTCAAAAAATTGGTTGAGACATGCTCAACCTGGAGCTCTCGCTCCGGTGGTATTTGAACGTTATGTACCTGCTTGATGTCTTCAGCATAGGTCTCTTTGAGAAATTGATGCATCACCAGCTGCTGCAGCCGCCAAAACGGTCTACTTTGTCCTGTTTGTTGCTGTGTGATACATATTGTCTACCTACCTTTTAGTGCATTATTGTAGTGTTTTGTCTGTTTAGTCGTTAGTCATTAATGTTTATCTAATTGACCATGTGTGCATGATTAAAAGCGGTGTCTTGAATGTTCAGTTGGGCTGAATTTACAGCCATGCAAAGGCACAGTCTGAGATGTCATGGAGTGCTTGCACACTCCTATTAACAGTCAACCTCTTCTAAGCTAACCCTGGTTCAGTCGCTGTTGGCCAGCATCATAGGTGATGTTGGCCATGAATGCCTGCAGTGAATATAAAGATGATCATCTTGTCGACAGCACTTCCTGGTACACTACGTTTTTGGTTTTTCCTTCTTTTGCCAAGAAAGTTAGTCCATGTTTGGAGGCAACTCTAGAAATGCCAACATAAAGCTGTCCATGGCTAAAGGATGGCTCGTGTAGATCTAGCCCTGCCACAGCTAAGGTCTGCCCTTGTGCCTTGTTAATAGTCATAGCAAAGCAGACCTTAACTGGAAACTGAAGTCGTTTGAATTCAAATGGTAGTCCAGTATCACTGGGAATTAGTGGTATCTTTGGCAGATACACGTCCTGGGCTTTATGCGGTCCAGTAGCAATAGTTGCTTCCAGACAGTTGTTCATCATTCTCTTTAGTATAAGACGTGTGCCGTTTGCAATCCCAGGAGCCAGATTTCGAACAACCATTAGAGGAATTCCCACCTTTAGAGCCAGTTTATGAGGAGGCATACCAGCAGGTTCCAGGGAGTTAAGAAACTCCGAGGGATAGTGTACTGCATCATCATCTCTGACCGTATCAATTGATTTATAGATCTTTATCTCTCCAGGAAACAGCTGAAGCATCTCCCAGTTAATATCACGAATGGAGACATTGTGTGGTGCGAGAATAGCTCGTTGCATTAGCCATTCGAAGTCTTGGTAGTGATGTTGCAAGTTTGGGTACACTCGCTCTATCAAGGTCTGAGGAGAGTCGGTAACTGTGCCAAGATCTTCTGGAATGAAGATGGTATGACGTCCTTCAACTACCGGTATATGACCGTTCCCAACTCGCAGCAAGAGACTTGCAAACTCAGCAGCGTTGGCGTCACCGTAGAGATAAGCTCTCATGTTAGTTGTCAAAGAATGTGTTTCTACGTGTTGCCATAAATGTGATGACTTGATGCAGGCATCAATTTCATTGGCACGTGTACCTCCTCGAATGACTGGTAATGTCTGACGAAAGTCCCCAGACAGGACAACTAAGATACCGCCAAATGGTCTTGAGGACTGCCTTAGGTCTTGTAATGTGCGATCTAAAGCCTCAAAAGCTAGTTTGTTAGCCATGGTTGCCTCGTCCCAAAATATAACGGCACATTCCTGTAGGAGTGTAGCCTTTGATGAACCTCGCTTGAGGTTGCACATAGGAAGGTCTGTGGTCATGAGATTAAGCGGTATCTTGAATGTTGAATGTGCTGTCTTCCCATTTGATAGTAGCTGTGCCGCAATGCCACTGCTGGCGACAGCAAGGGCGACAAATCCTCTTGATCTGAGGCGTGCCAGGGAAAGGTTAATCAGGTAGGTTTTACCTGTGCCACCTGGGGCATCAATAAAAATAATCCCTCCTTGCCCATGGTCCACCATATCTGTAATGCGAAGGTCAATGTTGCGTTGGTCAATCGTCAAATTCGTTTCATTTTCGTCTACAAATTGTTGCAGTGCTTCTCTGTCATAAGATTTTTCTCTAAGTAGGTCAACTGTCAGTCTGTCTTCATGTCCCCTGTTTACAGGCGGCAGTCCGTACTCTTCAAGTTTCTGTCCACTCATCTGCTGTACTAATTCCTGTAGTCGAAAGAGACACTCGTTGTACATATCATCACTATAGTCCATGTCAGGCTGTCGAGCTTCCCTCCTACACTGATGCAGTATGTCATCAGTCATATCATTTCGATATGCAGACCATATGGCAAGAGGGTCAGCAACATCACACGTGGTCAATATAACAGCAAACAGAGCACGTAGTGTAGATGCTCCGGCTCGCATGGCTGCCTCTTGCATGGCCATGGCCCAATGCAAGTCTTCTTCCAACAAACCCATGCAGTTACATGCTTCGCGAAAAGTCTGGCACTTTCGTGCATCAATCGTAAGCAAGTCATCAAAAGAGCAAGGTCCCCGCTTATGGTGAAGCAGAAGGCGTAAAAAGAAGCATTCCTGTTGCTTAGGATGCACGGCGTACACTCGACCAATGACCTCACTTTTTTTAAATGAAGTTATTTGACCATCACTGTAAACAGCTGTGCCAAGCCTTCGAGGGTTCCACGTTTTGGTGCCTGAATGAAATGTAAAGTACTCGGGCACATTTACATAAAGCAAATTTTGAACAAACCTCTGGTCGGGCGTAGCAAGCTGGTCAAGATCTGGACGATACCGAGCGCAGAGATCAAAAAAAGCTGTCAACGTGGTTTTAGGTGGACGTTGAGCAAGAGCAACAGCATTTTGATCATTGTAAACAACCCTCTGCCCATTTAGTAGGTGGACATGAAGGTTTGTCACTGCTGGATGACGATCGTGAATGGTAAAGTTCAGTATTCTCCAGCAAGCTTCACTGCAACTGAAGTATCTTGCTGTCTGGTACAGATCTATTTCATCGATAGGTTGGGATTTTTCTAGCGAAAAAACTGCCATGTCCCTGCCCTTGTTGACATACTTTAGGACATACTTGATAGACTTGACACTTGTACAAAGCTCTACGTTGATATGACAGGCAAACATTCGGCAGAGGTAGGGAGAGTAAGGTACTACCCATCGATTGTCTATACAGACATCGTTACCTTTGATCTTCTTTATTCCTTGATGGCCACAATCATCGGGTTTACGTCGTCGATATAATGGATAACCATCATGGCCGCTCTGAGTATCACTTTTAAACTCTTTCGGGTAACGTTTCGTGCATGCTCCATCTCGCATGCAGGGTGAGTGCTTGTCCATGCGACCGCAAGGGCCATGAATCATGTTTGTCATGACTATATCAAACAGCACCTTGTCAGAGTTAGGGTCAGGCAACTCAGCGGAAATAGCGGCATCGATGTCATCAGCATGAATGCTGTGCTCTGCAGGTAACCAAACTAAAATATGAGCATGTGGCAGACCACGTTTCTGCCATTCAATGGAACACAGGTATGCAATAGTCTTGCCGAAGATGCAGTGCTTGGTCAACTGTTTGATGAGTTCCTTTCTTTTTAGGTTAAAGACACGTGCAATTAGGTCTGGACGATGTTGTGCTGTCTGCATGGGCAGCAGTTCATCAGTGATTTCTTTCCAGCCGGGATTGCACGTCATTGTGATAAAAAGAGAAGGCCTACCAAACTTTCTAACATAGCACATGGCATCCTGTGTACGTTCATGCATGTACCGTGGTCCTCCAGTATAGGAGCTAGGTAAGATCACCGTCTTACCGATGTTTGTTGGATCTCCATCACTTGCCAGAAGTGCATCTCTCAACTCACCATATTGTTCAGCTCGAAGTTTTGTTTGCTCTCGCCGAAGGAAGCACAGCCGTTCGGTCTCTATTTTGGCGTACATGTCAACAACATATTGTTGCATCAGTCTCTGACACCGTAGCAAGATGTTAAAGTCTGCACCACCTCGCATCATCAGTCGATACGCATAATGTTTCATCGCAGATACTTTGTACTGGTTTGGGACTGGTTGGTCAGGAAAATAGTATCCATCATCTCCATGTGGAAGTATGAGAGGATACTGCAAAGCATCATAGCTGCGATGAGTTTCAGCTATTCTTGTAAGGCTGCCATCAGACTTACGAAGGACAATGTCTCTCTTTCCATGTTCTTCTGTGACCATAAGCACAGCTACCTCATCACACATTGGAGCATTAAACCGCCCTCTGTGTTCTCTAGGAGGCCTCTTGTCAGCATGAATCACAACCTTGTACTGCTGATCATATTCACGGAGAACGTCTTTGGCTAATTTAAAACTCTGCACATACCTATTGATGGCATGAAGCATGTTTTGTAAACCCTCAATGATATTTATCCTCAAACCAGGAACAATGCCTTGTCTTACTTGTATCTCTCTCTCCACATCACCCAAAAAGTAGATTTGAGCAAATTTGGATTCTTCATTAGGCAAAGGGCACAGGCTTCCAATGAGGTGGTACACTTGACCTTGCACTTTGAAGCAAGGATTCCATCCATGTGTTTCCTTAATTTCATTGCAACCCATTGATGTCATCTGAAAAGCTGAATTGTACTTGCGAATATTTGTAAGGAAATGCCTAGACGTTTCTGAGTCACCTAGAAGCAATGATTTTAGCAAGAGCGGTGGATCTTGCAGAGTTGCCAGTTTCACTTTTCCGCTACTGCAACACATGCCAGGTGCTTCTCCTTTCCACTTCATAGCGCCGCAGTTGACACACACGTTTGTCATAGAGCCAATACAACACGGAAGTGGAGGTTGTGCTGCATCATAGTTCAGAGCTGGTGGAATATTCGGTTGCTGTCGCACTCTTGTTGCAGTATGTCTTTCTCGATCACTGTGAAGTCGTCGCTGTCTAGCTAGCTCATCTTCCGCTGCACGCGCTGCAGCAGTTCTGTTGCAGTGGGCGGCCAATCGTTCTTGTCTGGCTAGCTCATCTTCCGCTGCACGCGCTGCAGCAGTTCTGTTGCAGTCGGAGGCCAATCGCTCGTGTCTGGCTAGCTCATCTTCCGCTGTACGCGCTGCAGCAGTTCTGTTGCAGTCGGCGGCCAATCGCTCTTGTCTGGCTAGCTCATCTTCCGCTGCACGCGCTGCAGCAGTTCTGTTGCGGTCGGCGGCCAATCGTTCTTGTCTGGCTACAATGTGTTCATCTACGCGAGTTCTAGCAGTGGTATCACGATTAATCTGAAGTCGTCGCTGTCTGTCTAACTCGTTTTCGTTCGCGCGAGCCGTAGCGCTTCTGTGTCTGTCGCTGTCTAGTCGCCATTGTCTAGCTGCCTCACCTTGCTCAGCACGCGCTCTCGCCACTCTATCTCTACCGGAGTCCAAACGTTGCCGTCTCGCTACTTCGTCTTCTTCTAAACGTCTCCGTTTTTGACTGGCTGCAGCTGCCGATGAAAAAACTGTCTTTCGTCTCTTCGGAGGCATTGTAAAAACGACGCAAAATGTCGCGTATACACTTGGAAATCCTATATTGCGCAGCTAGTAGACTGTAATGTTTTGGCGACAGTAGAGTGTAATGTTTTGTCAGTAACCGTTTACTGTCACTAATTAGCCGTGGTGTTAGTTCACTAAAGGCATATCAAGTGCGTTGACATCTATGACGTTTGCTATTAATTAAGATAACGTAAGATTATCGGCAGTGCGAAAGATCCTGTACAGACATCGGCACTTCTCTCCGCTGCAGGGAGTGCATACTGTCCGATGTCAGGAACGGGCCGGTAAATTCGGTGTAGATACGTAGTGATTAGTTGAAGTCACGTGCAATACTTACCCGGATAATCCGTTCCCCGTATATAACGAATGCCGACTCTCGTCATTTCGACAGTCCCGCTGAACGTCGTCTGTTCGAAGACGTTGCTGGCGTTTCGGGGAAGAGGTGCATCAAACACGGCAGCTCCGTATCTAACGAAGTCACGACGCGTACCGACTGTCGTCATTTCGACGGTCCCGCTGAACGTCGTCTGCTCGAAGACGTTGCTGGCGTTTCGGGGAACAGGTGCATCAAACACGGCAGCTCTTCGACGGTCGCAGACTGGCAAACGACAGTGTGCGTATTTTTTCGAGACCCGGATATCAGCAAGAATATCTTCCTTTTCCCGACGTCGCCGGCAATAGACGACACGCTCGGCGCGTACCGTCCGACGTCGGGAACGGGCAGTCTAAATTCGGTGGAGACACGATGCGCCGATCCGGAGATATTCGCGCGCGAGCGGAAGCGAGCGCGATCGGCGGGAAACGACGTCGTCGTGGGAGAAGTCAGGAAGACGACCGCAGTCTGACTTTCGACCTCAATGAATTCGGCGTGCGCGAGCGAAATTCGGCCGAGATCGGAGTCGCCGTCTTCGAGAGACGCTCGTACGTACGGGCACACAGACAGACAGACACACAGACACCTCTCCTTTATATATAGAGATTGTTGGGTTATCAATTTAACAAATCCAAACTATTAGATTAAATTTTATTACAAACAATACTTTACTTTAGGTTTTAGAGAATGCTTATAAGTGTTAATGCAATTTAAAACATTATTGGTATCCTATAATATCATATTTGAAGTCGTTGAACTGTTGGTCAAAAACAGTTATTACCACAACAAAAAAACAAAGATTTATGACTTTCAGCATTTACAATTTGTTTGTAGGTTAACATATAGCTATAACAGTATGCTGAAGTCTTAGCAAGAACAATGGCGGGGCATGTATGTTGACGGCATCACTAAAAGTGATAGAATACGTATCACACATTCAAAAATTGCCTTCTCAATTCAAGTTGTGTAATTCGTTTGTTTACAAATATATTCTCAAATTCTCATTGAATTGCACAAGTTACTGTATACAATCATTCAACAACTGACTACAATGTAACATGTCACTCTCATTCTTCACTTAGTACCTTCCAGTCATACAAGGCAATATAACCCATCTCTTCAATAAACCATGAAATTGGTACAGACGTTCATGTGGAAAAAAGCCCACCCCCAGTAGCAACTACCACAGAGTAAAAATACGTAAACACCAAAGTGTCAGCCCACGATCACCTCATTTACATACAATTGCCTCTGTCTCATTCAATCACCAGTTGTTCTCATTCCACAACTGAGGCCACAATAAAGATGTGTTTGATTCTGTGTTTGCTAGTGATAGCAGCTTTTGTTGCTTCCACACAACAGCAAGAATTTGAGCTAAACTCCAATGATACTACAGAGTCATCAGGACAGGTACGAACTAGTAACATACTGCTGACAATGACCAAACTAAACCCCCATCCAAGTAATGTACATGTATAAGGCATAACTAAGTTAAAGTATACGTACTGAGTACTACTGGCTACAAACATGTAGTACAACTTGTAGCACCGACATGCACAAATCGGCTACTCTTGCTTAGTCTACAAAAGCGAGTTTTTCTCAAACTAAAGTTGCATATGCCTACCGCAATGAGCAACAAAGGATACCCATACTTTCACCCACCCTAATAGCAGTAAGGTAAAGAGCAAGATTATCAATCACTGCAAATGAGGTCGCATGTATTGCATACAAGGCATATAGCTTACATGTAGCTTACACGAGATTTGTGAGTAAAACGTTTTGTAAGCTATATTTACATGAGTTTGGATTACGTCCAACCTCGTAGTACTGCGTGTAAGCGTGTGGAAACGAATGTAAGCGCTTGAAAACAAAGCACGACCACAAGATTCCATGCGTGTGAACAGCAGCATGCACGCATTGAGTATATGGTGATCAGGTAACCACACGTTACCATGGAGTTTAAGTGCTGTATCGTAGCAAAAGTATGCAAGCCTTACATGCAAAGTACATTCATGATCAAAACACAGTGAACGCTACACAAAACTTGCTAATTACAACACGGCAGGATAATAATATTGTAACACTATGCGTGCTAGCAACACTAGCAATATAACTTATTTTTCACTAAAAAACAAAGACGATGGTAGAAAATTAATTGTAAAAAATTGTTATTATGCCAATCATCCAAAGACACCAACTATAGACAAGCCAACTGTTTAACAACATACATACTGCACACATGCATTAATACACACTGCACACACACACTTAAAATACATGTAAATGCATAGTGTCTCAAGCAACCTAGGCAATTCGTCTAATAGGTGGCTGGTACATGACTGCATGGATACCAGCAAGCAACTACGTCATACAAGCAGATGTATCTACACAAATGCTACAAATGTTCAGCTAGTTTCAAGCGTGTGCATTGTGCAACTGTAGCATTTACATTGAATGTAAAGTTACACACAAGCAATACAAAGCAGCCCTATAAGTAAGGTTGCACTAACAAGGCAATTTTACTTACTAACCGATAACCAATAATCTAGGGCAGTATAGTCTGATACAGATAGGAGATCCAATGTTTCACTAACATTTGTAATCTTAACAAATTGTAATGTTGACAAATATCCTTGGTATTGTAGGTCTTTATACCAGTGCTCGACAACAACAAAAATTCTACCTGCAATACCCTTACAGAGAACAAACTACGTGTCCTCTCTCTCAAGTGAATATGTTCCCAGATAGAAGATCTCTTAGTTAGCCGTGAAGTAACTTCCATGTGCATGCCATACAACAATCAGTCTTACACATGTGCGTAATGTTACAGTTAGATCTCATTATTCTTACCACATTTAGTCCGAGGGTTTCTGTCGAACTAACGCAACTGTCCAGATCAGAAAGTGAGAGTGCCGAATTATTGGGTGTTGAGATAACGAGGTCTGACTGTATCTGTATTATAGACATCAACAAAAATGATTCTGAGACACTCCGATATTGGCTGATAAGCCAATATCCAATAACTGATGGGATTATTGGTGCAACCTTACTTATAAGTAAGTAGCATAGCATAGCATTATGTTATTCCAAATGCCACCGTTTCATCGTTTACACAACAGATTAATCTAAGATTGTAACTTTCATAGTTTTAGATTGTCCTTCATACACATTCGAAGAAGGCGAGCGCCCAGCAGAATGTTTCAGAAAACGAAGAGAAGCACACAATAATAATCAAACAGATAAAACCAAACATCGGCACAGACAGCAACGTTGGATGTTTTCACTGTGGCAGACAGCCATTAGATACAAAAAATCGTACTTCGACTTTCAATCTAACTACAGAGTGAAAGAAAACCGAAAGAAAGAAAACTGGAATAGCGCCAACTGGAAGTGGACAAAAGGTACAGGCAGCTACTGTACATTGGACCAAGTGCGTAAATTCAATAAGAAATGGAAGCCGCCCTTCAAATGGTGGTGGTACAACAATTGGCAATACACCAGAGACCTCAAACGCTTTCTTCTGACATGCAAATGCAAACCAGAATAAAAGGTCAATGTGTTGAGAACAATTTCTTGTTTGACTATTCAATACGAAAAAATGTGGTTCTAACATGTGTATGTGTAGTAGAATTAATGAAGCATGTAATGCAAACTCATTATGTGACACAATGTTATAATCCAGATTTATCAATTTGTTGTCTTGGGTGATTCATTGTCCTATTACCAGTGAATATCACTCCAACTCTTAGAACTGCCTATTGACACACTGTTTTGCTGAAACTATGGTGTCAGCATGTTTTTCGTCGCCATCTCGTGTGTGTGTGTGTGTGTGTGTGTGTGTGGCTGTGTGTACATGTGTATGTAAAATTTCAAGGCATGTTTACACATACACACCAACATTTAGTTGAACACAACAACGTACAATCAAAAACAAGAGTTAAGAAGTATCATACAACATACAAAACAATGGTGAGACTTTTCATATTAGATTACTTACCAAGAATTAAAAGTAGTTCTTGTGCACGGCCAAGAGCAAAGACAGGAATAAGACATCTGCCACCTCGATTAACAATGTCATGTACAGTACCTAAACATACCACAGATGCTTACCAGGGTAATGACAGAACAATTAATATAAAACACTACCTCTGTACCATGCCGGTTGCGGTTATCATACTCTTACCATAAATGCAAAGTTGACCTCAACATGGCGTGCAGTTGAGTGGCTTAAGTCACTACAACAGATTTAGTCTTGAATAACAATAACAAACTTGGTGGCTTACTGTAATCAGAATGTCTGGTGATATTTGAGGAATTTCAGCAGCCATAAGATGTCTGTCTTCCTCTCGACTAAAATCTCCAGTGTAGAGAATCTGGAAACGAATTGATCATAATGGTTATGTAAAAGATGTCTATGTGGCACACAAACATGATCCACATCAAGTCAGCCAGTTGGTCAGACAAATAGACTTAGCATTCAAACGTATGTACTCTGACACACACACACACACACACACACACACACACACACACACACACACACACACACACACACACACACACACACACACACACACACACACACACACACACACACACACACACACACACACACACACACACACACACACACACAGAAGCAAGCAAACTACATGTAGACAAAATATCTGTAATGTGGTGACAACATCCTAACCAAACGTTACACAAGAGATCAAATGTAAGCCTCAAGAGATGTGTTCACAAACTATTGCCTAATGTAATTGATGAGAATGTAATACCTTAACTCCTGCAATTTCTATCATAAACATTGCAGCTCCAAGCACATGACCAGCGTGATAACACCAGAACTTAATGCCATTCACTTCAGTTTCCTGTCAAACAATCAAAGGTAGACAACAAATCACTGACTATTGAGCGGCACACGCGCGCACACACACACACACACACACACACACACACACACACACACACACACACACACACACACACACACACACACACACACCAAAAGACCATCATGTTATAATATGCCAGTGACCTGGTGAAAGTTAACTGTCTCTATCTTGTCCATACTGCTCTCTAGATCTTTCTCACTGTACAACATGTCCTCGGTTGAAATGTTGCTATACAGCAAACCAAACATACAACACAAATGTTACACACAACATAAGTACACAAATCTCACAAACCTGACTTTGATGTAGTCAGACAGCATCCACCTATAAATAGCCTTCGTTGCATGAGTCATGAACACTCGACCATGAAATGTAGTCTGCAAACATAAATACACCACCATGCAACCATTCGTAGAACAAAGCCACATGTAGCACCTAAGCATGCTTGTATAAACATATCAAACGTGACAAGTTCTCCACAGCTGACCTTAGTGATTTACCTGTCACTATGCAGTGTGTTTAAATTTGCTATTATTAATTTATTAATTAATTAACAGATGAGATGTAAACACAGCAACTAATAAACTAGTCTACACATGCACAGAAACATACCGATACATTGAAAAACCATGTCATACCTACTCAACCCATTGGCTACAAGATATAGGCAATAATTTATTAGTAATATAAAAGAGACCAATGATACAACTTAGATTGCCTATCTAGCTTCAATACAAAACACAAAATTGAATGGTAAAATGCAGTAATTATAGAGAAAATATCCAGCTGGTTAGAAGATGTTGACTTTAAATATGAGAATTAAGCAATGACTAGTCATCACCTTTTCTAAAAACCAAGGCAAGGCTCCACAATGATCCAAGTGAAAGCTGTAAAACAAAAAGAGATGTGTGAGTCTTTACACACACACGTACGCATGTGTACACACACACACACACACACACACACACACACACACACACACACACACACACACACACACACACACACACACACACACACACACACACACACACACACACACACACACACACACACACACACACACACACACACACACACACACACACACACACACACTTCAGCACGCCTGTGTGTGTGTGTGTGTGTGTGTGTGTGTGTGTGTGTGTGTGTGTGTGTGTGTGTGTGTGTGTGTGTGGTGTGTTTCACATGTGTCACAATGTAGATGTGTGTGTCACATCTATCTTACTGGCTCACAAGCAGCAAATCAATTTCATTCGCATCAATCAAATCTGTAAAAGGCAGAGCATCCACTCCACGCATCCCCGGATGAATTCCACAGTCAAGCTGATCACGTCACACACAACAAAGTATTCTTTCAAAAGACATCAGTGCCAAATCGTAAACCCTCGGTTACCATTATTTTCTTTCCCTTGAATTCAAGCATAACACATGAACGTCCTACCTCTTGACCTGCTCCTCTGAAAAATAAACGAAAAATATATTTGTAGGTACTGCTTCGTGGCAAATGCACAAACAAAATAATTCCAAAATAATAATAATAATACATATAACAGTACTACACTAATTCAACGCCAAACTGCAAGTAGTTGTGAAGAGTGAATCTACAGTTTACTTGGAAAGTTTCTAAAGTCTACCATAGCGCCGCCACTAAATAGCTTACAATGGTCGTATCACCAACAAATGACTCTCTTCCGGTGGAAGAGTCTCTGCTTTTCTTTTCACTCCCGCAGCCATGTTGTACATTGATATCTATTCGAACAAGTGATGATATTGTTAGGTGATGTCTCTCGTTCGCTTTGATATTTTGACGTTGTTACGGTTAGCGACGTGATATATCGCATTTTTTACTAAACCTGTACAGATGGGGACCTATTAGGGCACCGAGTTCTTCTTGCATGTAATTCCGCTTAGCCTCGGCTACCCAGACCAGTGTAGCGCCAAATAAAATCGGCCTCACTCGCGCTACTGATTTTCTTTATTTTTTTCAAAATCTAATGCCTTGACTAAGGAAGACATGCCATCATCTCGTTTTAGAACTTGCTGAGCAAGCTTTTAATGTATCACATTACCAAATGTTAGATCCGTAAATTTGGCGAGATTTGACTAAAGTTGGCAAACAGTTACATTAATTAATTATTATGTATAGTATAGCCATGTCTCTGATTCTCATCAGACGAATTAGTCTCGCGTAGCCTGACACTTCCCGCCAGCAACCCTTTAGCCCTTGCAATTGTCTCCGGTGGCACTACTGAACGTAGAGAATTAAATGCCGAATTAGAGCACGACCAGTTCCTGCTTTAGTGCATGGCAGAACATGCATGTGTAGCCAACAAACAAGACATCGGACTTCGTCGCAGCGAAGCCAAGACCATGCATGCTTGCACTTCTGGAACTACGTATTGACTTAGCTAATGGGACCCGT
The DNA here is from genome assembly GCF_963422355.1 of Corticium candelabrum. Lineage (NCBI taxonomy): Eukaryota > Metazoa > Porifera > Homoscleromorpha > Homosclerophorida > Plakinidae > Corticium > Corticium candelabrum. Next base: position 5,692,473 of record NC_085090.1, read on the forward strand.
ACTCTGTTTTCCGAACCGAAATCAAAGCTAAGTGGTTGTTGGAAATGCTCCCACATCAGGAAGCTAAGTTACTAATTGAAATTTATGTAGTAATATCTATTTGCATGGACGTCACAGATATATGCAATTTGAGACGACAAAAGATAAGGGATGACCCGAAGCCGTGAGAGCTTAATGACAGCTTAGGCCCTCACGGCTTCGGGTCATCCCTAGCACCCATGTTATTAACTAGTAATATTCAATTAGCTACATATACCTAATTATAAGCCGGGGTTGGCCGGACAGGCCGGAGCGCAGCTAGGCCCGATTGTGCATGCATGCAATAAAATGACGGATAAGTTAGACGGTTCATAAATTTTGTTCAAGACTTTACATCTTTAGCTAACTTAGAGTGCGCAATTGCAAGAAAGGCCATGCCTATATCCATGCACTGCGTTAGATAACACTTCCTGGTACACTATGTACAGTTAGTGTAACAATTCCTTCCAACAAGCCGTTGGTCGGACTGGCCGGAGTAGTTCCGGCTGCTAGACTCGACTGTGCATGCAATAAAATCACGGTAAGGCTACACGTTTCCAATTTTGGTCAAGACTGTAGAGTGCCAATTGCAGGAAGAAGTCCTATATAGATCCATCATGTTATACCTTCCTAGAGCACTAGACATGCTATTGCAACAATCTCCGGTTATCGCATACCTAACTCAAACGAGGCTTCTTTCAATTAGATAGAAACTAACAGTATAATGCACCGTGGCAAAGTTGAACCGACAAAGATTGCAAGTTCCGGATCTACGCAGGTATTTCTAGACTCGACGAATTACATGTCAGCTAGTGCATGTATTATTACATGGAAGGTTTGCCACAGTTTGAGATTTCGCCGCAGATGTGAAGTCGACCGTGTACAAACGTGAAGTCGACCGTACAAAGCCAAAGCCACTGGACTGTGATCGGTTGATACAGATGTTCCGGTCCCGTGAGTTATGCACTGCCATTTGAACTCGTCCAGATATGCGAAGGTGTGGTCAACTCTCATATAATGCAATTGTAAACAGCTCTACCATTCAGTTCGCTCTTGCACGTCCTTCAGCGTCGACCGTGAAATCTCCAGAAGTACCGCTAGTGACTTGCAGCGTGGGCCATGACGATGAGAGTGCTAACGGTCAACATTCTGCTGTGTTGTTTTGTCTGCTTGACCTTTTTTGACGGTGCAGACGCTTGGTGGTGGAGTAAGTATATTTTATGTCTAGAGACTGCACGAGAGCTAATGTACAAACAGTTTGAAATGTCTATGTGTATGCATGTGTGTGTTTGACTCACTGTGTATTGTATGTATTCTCTCTTGTGAGAAGCTGTAGCTATTGGTATACAAAGTAATACAAATATAGTCAAATAAATAGTACATGCTGCATGCTCAACAGGAGGTTTTTGCCAAGTTTTCCTCTACCTGTGCAAATGCCTTGTTGCAAGTGCAGAAGAACTAGATCTATGTGTGCGACAATGTCGCATAATTATGAAAACATTCCATCCTAGTACTCTGCATGCCTATTAGTACAATCAATATTTCAGAGATGCAAAGTTAAGATATGCATGTCGCATTGATCAGCTCTCTTGCATATACGTGTGTGCTAATCTTGTTCTCTATCAGGCTGCAGAAAGACTAAGCATATCTACGAACTGGGACTCCGGCCTCTCAAATTCAATGGTCGTCGAAGACGAGACTCGCAGTCTGACACTGACGACACAGAATTTGAAAACGAAGCCGACCGAAAGGAAATCCACCATCGAAAACGCAGATTTATATGGTACGGCTTGAAACACGCTGCAGTTCGGTATCAAGGGAAACACTTTGATTTCTCAAATGATAACAAAGTGATGGAGGACAGACCGACTGAAAACTGGAACAGCGCCGTTTGGAAATGGTCCAGTAAATCCATTTGGAGAGTAAACGGAATCAGCTATTGCACTCTAGCACAAGTGAGGGCATTCAACAAGAAATGGCAACGCCCGTACACTCTGTTTGTCAACAACTGTCAGCGGTATGCCTACGATTTGATGAATTATCTCAAAACTTGCAAGTGTCGCTGAAAAACGGGTTGATGATCTCGATAAACGAACGCATTTGCTTAGATCTAAATAGACAATGTTAGCTAGCAATATGCAAGCAAACAAGCAAGCAAACAAGTGCATGTCGTATTAGCTAGATGTATCAATTTCTGCATCATTGCTGTCGCTGTCATTTGTGTTCAATAAAGTTACAACGGTTCGTTTGGAGCTCAAAGAATTTATTCAATAAAAGAAGACTTTGCTATCATAGCTTATCATTATAGGAGACAGTAAACAAAATTGCCAAACAAGAACGTGGATATAATAAACGTTAGAAGCAATCTTAATAAATCCTCACACCGTAGTGGTTGTTCATTAAGCATACATTTAGCTCCTGTACTTTTTGTCATATTACGTCAGATAACGCACGCTACGTCCCAGCTGTCTTCAAGCGTACACTCATTATTGAATGCATAAATAACTCTCAATTTGCAGTAGAAGCAATACGAGTAAGAACACTGAGGTGTTGCAAGATACTTGCACTGTGAGATATAGTTGTAGTTTTAGTATCTACGACCTTCCAAACTAGGATTCTTACCTGTAAATTCGATATTTGGAAAAGCTGCTTTACTAGCAGACTCCTTGCTGGACACATCAAGGTCTAATGGCCAAAACAGTAGATAGGCCAGCACACAACCTAAATAGCAATTATTAATTAATTAGATTGTTGACAAGTCAGCCAGTGGCATCGATACGCATGGGCCTAGAGAGACTATGAAGTGGGAGTCAGTGGCCGAGAAACAGGGTCTCGTAAAGCTAGCTGGCCTCGGAGATCCTCGAGTCAGCTTATTGTTTATAGGCTCGGCGAAAGAAAATTCAAAGTGTTACAGCCTAACACACGCTGAAAGGCGTAGTCAAACTGGGAGTAATATATTATTAACATGAAAATCTAGCACGATATAGCAGACATAATTGACCGCATGGACAACACGCTGTTTACACGTGCGTCGCATACAAACTTCCAGACAATTTCTCGAAAACCCAAACCGCCGCTCCGCCAGCTCTAGATTTGTAAGAACGCGTTGTTAAAAATTGTAGCAGAAAGTAATAAAACAGTTATGCGTATTTAAAGTTAATTAAGTTAATTAAAAATATCAGATCTTTCTTAACGCGTTCGAAATAGGCGGTGCTCACACAAGAGGAGTTCACACTTTGAGACAGCGATCACGTGATCGAGTTGTCTCGAGTTCACGCCATACACGTCAACACACCCAATCCACCCACTCGTCGTTGCGTCACATGGACGAACAAACGTCTATCGCTGAGCTGTCCAGTCGAGAACTGCCACTTCCATTAGATCTGCAAGTCATCAGAGGCTACAACTCACCGACTGCAGCGTCCGACGTGCTGCCATCACTCGATACAGGCAGTCTCATTCGTGTTCATTTCTTCAGAGATGAGACGATCGTCACGGGGCAATCAGAGCGAGGAGACCACAAACTGACGATTACACTAAACTGCGAGGAGCTCTTTGAGCTCTTGCCTTCTAGACCGGAGTTGGACGACGTGCGGTACGAGACCGCCGGGCACGTCGGAGCTGCTCGCCCCAGACCAGAAACGGTCCGGGCAACTCAAAGCTGGCAAGGAGACAACGACGAAATCCAAGGAAACGACGAGCTAGAAAACATAGAAGCAATCGAGAACGACGTGCTGGGACGCTATTTGTCTGCAATTAGGATTGTAGAGGGACGAGACGGTATTTCGAAGGAGCACATCTGTATTCCGTACAACACGCCTCTCACATTCACAACCAGAGCAAACCCTCGCAAGCGTTACAGACTCGTTGACCTAGTACGGAGGAATCACTCTTTACCCCAGCGTGTGCGTGTCCACAGTCACAGAGTGATCCACACCGGACTACCCCCCGTCCCTGTGAAAGCTAAGCTGCTAAAGGTTGCGACTCAACAAGTAGCGGTTTGCAGTGATCTAGCAGACGGGCGTGTGTTCATCCTACCAGCCAATTTGGAAGGCGTTCTTCTACGCGTGCAACGTATGGACAGCTGGGGCGACTATTCCCCACCCATCAGACCGTGGATGGATGTCAGTTTTCTTCCACGCGTCGGGCCGGAGCCGTTGGACGACCTGTTCGGACCTAAGAGTGTCGTCGCGTCGCAAAAGACAAGAATACGCGATTTGCACATGGCTGTGCTGATACCCAACTGTCCGGTACCTACTGATGATCAAGACTCGACAAACTACAAATCGTTTACTTCGTGCGAGAACACAAAGACTAGAGAGAAAGGCTGCAGGAGGCGACCAGTTGACAGCGTTCAGAACGACGACGCCAGCCCTTTGTCCAAACATTGCACTTTGCATGCAGCCCTGGCCGCCCTTCAGTGTCTGGTCCCTAGAAAGACAACAGGAGACGAACCTGGCACGCAGACTGGCTTGAACGAATACGAAGGAAATATCTACGCTGAAGTAATACTTTCACAAGAAGACTATCCGGCTTCAGATTCCGAGCAATTGTACGTGCCCATGTACCCAGCTGGACAGTGCCCTGACGACGTCTACGACTATGCTTACTCTCAGACTGAAAACATAGGTCCCGGTTCACGGAAACCCGCAAGTATACTCAAACCGTCGCCAGAGTCCCCCGCGTTTGACATAAAGAAGCAACCACATCGGACGTCGACAGAGCTTGAGAATCAAATCGACAATCTGAGACTGGAGAATGAAAGGCTATGTCGCGAGATTACTCGCATTATCGATCAAATGACAGTCATGCAGACCCACGTAGAACAAGTTGATGAAAAACTCAGGATTACTGAAATCGATCAGGCGGTCATGAGACGACATCTGGAGTCTTTGAGTAGCGCACAGATAGCCAGATTGCTTGACAACGTCGGTATGGGTCAGTACAAGAAGCAGTTTGTCAAGGTAGGCATTCAGGGTTACAAGCTGGGAGACTGCGACGTGTCGTATCTTCAAGATATTGGTATGCCACTCATGCATGCATCAAAGCTTTTGACTATCCTACGAGGGAGGCTGCCTCCTGGTACACAGTGGGAGAATTTGATTTGATAAATTCAATGTTGGATCGCTATATGAACTCGAACACTAAAAATTAAGACATTGTCGTATTAGAAGAGTATTAGTTCTAATAGTATTTTCAGTGATTTGATTAGCAAATGAGCAAATTAAGGAATCTTGATTTAGATGATGCTATTTTGTGAATAAAAATTGTTTACAGAATGAAATACGTAAGTCTAGTTAAACCTCTAAGTGAAAGTTGCGTACTACGCGTCTAATTATTTTATATAATGACCGCATGCTTTTCTTGCCTGTCTGTGTGTTGGTCTGTCCGTCTGTGAGACTATCCGTTTGTCTTCATGTCTGTCTGTCTGTGTGTCTGTCTGTGTGTCTGTCTGTCTGTCTGTCTGTCTGTCTGTCTGTCTGTCTGTCTGTCTGTCTGTCTGTCTGTCTGTCTGTCTGTCTGTCTGTCTGTCTGTCTCTCTCTCTCTCTCTCTCTCTCTCTCTCTCTGTCAATTTCATTTATTGAAACACAAGCTCTACATTACATTTCTAACAATAAATGCAAACAAGCTACTGAGTTCAGCTTTAGTCTAATGTAAGCTACTTTGATAGTCTCTATCATATATGTTCTCATCTACTTCTTCAGGGAAGACACGAGTCAGCTTGTGGAGGATGAGTTTAGCGTACATCGTTGTAAGATTATTGAGAATTTTTTGTCTACATGTCTGTCTGTCTGTCTGTCTGTCTGTCTGTCTGTCTGTCTGTCTGTCTGTTTGTCTGCTTCTTTAGTAAACCCATTTGCTAACGACCCTAGCGTTCTGCAGGGTATCTTTATCTAGCTATTGACCTGATTGAGCAAGAGTGCTTACTTTAGTAGTACCTCTAATTCTTTTCTCGTGATACTATTGCTACAAACAGCCCCCTAGTTGTCTACTCACGACTATTAAAAATTTTTAGTGCAGCCTATCATCATCAATTTAATTACGGAAAAAATAATAGAAGAGATCATCAATAACATTAAATCTTTGTATTCTTAGCCATAACTCTTGTGCTAATGCTAATTAATTATGTCACGTGTGTATAGACATAACTCTTGTGCTAATGCTAATTAATTTATGTCACGTGTGTATAGACATAACTCTTGTGCTAATGCTAATTAATTTATGTCACGTGTGTATAGAGTGTTTGTCTATACACATGTGACATAATTAATTAGCATTAGCACAAGAGTTATGGCTAAGAATACAAAGATTTAAGGTTATTGATAATCTCTTCTATTAGTTTTTTTCTGTAATTAAATTGATGATGATAAGCTTCACTAAAAATTCTATTAGTTGCGAGTAGACACCTAGGAGGGCTGGTTGTAGCATAGTATCATGAGAAAAGAATTAGAGATGATAGCTCTGTTACACCCACCAAATTGAATAGCAAAATCTAGGAAGAAAAGAAATCGTCGGCCGGATCACTGTTTAGTAAATACTATTTTACACAACACATTTTGTTCCTCCTCCTCGTTTTGGGCGTGGCTGCTCGTTGCGCAGTTTGTTTCTAGACGCAGTCTGCGTTACAACGCAATGGAACACCGACCCCTGTCTCTCGGGGAGCTGTTAAGGCAAGACTTGACACTTCCCATCACATTGCACGTCGTTAGAGGCTACCGAGGATGCGACAAACTGAGATCCGTAGATAGCGGTGCTCGCATACGACTTCATTTCTACCGAGAAGAGACGGTCCTTAGGGGACGAGTAGAGCGGGGAAACCAGCAGTTGACAATACCATTGCACTGTGAGGAGCTCTTCGAGCTTCTCCCTTCTATACCCGAGTTGGACGACATGCGGTATGAAACAGTCAGACAACTCTTGTTCGCCCACCCTATGCCTAGCAAAGTGAGAGTGACCCAAGGATGGAGAGGAGACAGAGACGAAAATACAATCCAAGAGAACGACGAGCTAGAAGATATAAAGAGTATCGACGACTGCATCCTGGGACCGTGCCTACTTGCTAACAGAGTCATTGAGACGGAAGACCGTGTTTTGAAAAAGGAACGTGTTTGCATTTCCTACGAGGCGGCAGCCCACTTTACTACAGAAGCGGATCATCGCAAGCGTTACAGAGCGATCAATTTGGTACACAACCAGCAGCCTCTCCCTCAACGCGTGCGCGTCCACAGCTTCAAAAGGGAGACCAGACTGCCTGCAGTTCCGGTGAAAGTAAAGTTGATGGAAACAGCAACACTTCGAATGGCAGTTTGTAGTGACATGGAAAACGGTCGCCTCTTTCTTCTGCCTGAGAGTCTAGATGACGTCCTCGTGCGTGTGCAGCTCATGCCACCCAACACAAGAGAAGACAAGTCACAAACTCTCTATATGGGGATGGAAGTAGTATGCTTACCAAAAATTGGACCCCAACCATTTGACTTCATTTTTAAAACTAGGACAGCATCGTCCTGTAGCAAAGAAATTCCACAGATGTTGACAGTGCTGATGCCCAGCTGTAAGGATTGTGTAGGCACACCGGAAAGACACCTGCCCGACTATAGGACATTTGCAACACTTGGGGCTGTGGAGACCCAGGACGTGGGCACATCAGTCGTTCACGTTAACAGTCGAGAAAGCAAAAATGTCATGACAAGAAATTGTAAATTGCAAAATGAATCTTTCCAATTACAGAGTCTGCTGAATGCGAGCGACAAGGTGGATGTTGAAACCGACCAGTATTATGAGGTAGTTGATATGAAAGAGGAAAGTGGGTCAGAAGATGACTGTTATGATTATATCGACAATCCTAGAAACCTACCTGAAATGAAGCCACAAAATACAACAAGGTCTCTAAGCACAACAGATACTGATTTACAGTATGGTTATGTTGATCAGGAAATTAAAGCCATGCAACTAAGAAATCCACCACTACCACCTACACGTCCTCCTCAGAGCAGACATTCCTTACAAGAACAAAAGCTGCAACAATTATCAGTGATGAAAAACAAACTTGTCTCATTGAAAAAGGAAAATGAAAGGCTTGAGAAACAGATAAGCAAACAAGTGCAAGTGTCCGAGCAACTGACATCACAGGTACAAACTATGCAGGCAGATGGTAACCAAGACATCAATGAGATTGACCCCAAGACTTTCAGTCAATGGTTGCAATCGTTAAGCAATGTTCAAGTTATTCGTCTATTGGAAAATCTGCGACTAGATCGATATGTGAACGACTTTCTTCAAGCGGAATTTGAAGCACACGAATTGAGTGGGTGTGATCGGGCGTATCTCGAAGATGTCGGTATGAAACCAGCACATGCTGTGAAGTTACTGACGGTGTTACAGGGTAGGCTGCCACCAGGAGTGCAGTGGGAAAATTTGCTGCAATAGAAATTGGTCAGACGACATTAGTTTGTATGTTTTGTACAGTGTGGATACATATACCTTAGATACAAGAACAAGATACTGTTTCACTTGGTCATCGATCATGATACATTTTTACAATAATAGTTTCTATGGCAACATGTCTGCCCATTATCTTGAAATATTTTAGAATAATTGTTACATTGTTTTGATGTACTGTGATTTGAAAAACCACCCACAAAATTAAGCAATGACTTGATGGCATTTCAAAATTAATTAAGTATACTTTCAATTAATTTAATAAAATGTACCTCAAACTATTTAAATAATTAAATAATTTAAATGCATTATAAATCAAACCATTAGAATTCAACTACAGATTAAATTTCACAATTAAAGCGGGTCCTTAAATTGCAGTTTATTAACACAATTTGCGAAAGATGGTGGAAAAAGTAAGGTCCGGTCACGTGCCGTAACACTACATATTATCCGGGATATGCGTTCACCACGTGATCCAAATGAATTAAATTCTAGATGGCGGCGTTCGTTCCGGAGAAACGGCCGACAAAAGGCATCTTGAAAGCTCCCACCGACGGCAGAACGTACGCACAATTTATTTCCGAGCGGGCCCCAATAGGTGCCACGCTCAATCGCCCTCCTTGTCTCTCTAGGCATCCCGGCGTTCAGTGGGACGAGATGAACATCATGATGACGAATCATCCGGCCGACAAAGACTACGGCCACATGAAAATAGACGAACCAAAGACGCCGTACGCGTACGGAGATGCGAGCGGCTCGGAACACGAGACTCACTCGGACGAGGAAGGAAGAGAGAAGAGAAAATTAGATCCGCACGCTCTGGCCGACAGGTGGATGTAACACTTGTGTTAGACCGACGCCCGTGCGTTGCAGCGGCGTTGTCGCACGCGTCTATTGTCGGCTGCCACCCAAACATTAGGCTAGTAATTGAGAAGTATCACCTGAACGTTTAGCTCCCATTGTGTGAATGTGGAAGGCAATTGTTCAGCACTCTTGCTGTTCCGTCGTTCTGGTCGGTGCACGGACGGCTAGAACAGAGAGAAATTAAGAGAGAGGAATTGTATGTCAAGGACACAATATGACCACAGGATTAATTAATTAATATTGAATGTGGGACACATAGTGTGATAGAAAAAGACGAGCTCCAATGCCCGGCTTCGCCCGGTTAATAGTTTAATCACACAAATTATTGATTTGCAGACACTGTTTGCTATTAATGACAGACAGACAGGACAGACAGACAGACAGTACAACTTCAGCGTTGCAATGCCTCGGTGTTGGCTAGAAAGATGATCAGAGTAACATATGGACAGAATGCTGACCAGAGTTTAGATGTTGTTCAACTTTCAATTCAGTAAACTAAATTTCGGTTTGTAGGCTCCATAGGGGAGCTTTTTAATGCTAATTGTTATTTGTAATTGTAATTGTAGTTGTGACACTTGTTGTTCATTAGCTATTACTCTAGTTTCACCTGTATTAGCTTTGATGTATAAAAGTATATGGAAATTTGACAGATAGACAGGACAGACAGACAGACAGGTTGCCTTTATAGGTAGAGATTATAGGAGAACGTATCTAAAAATGCGTTTGATGGTTGGAGAGGCAGAGGGGGTGCCAGGTCACGTACAGTTTTTATAGAGAGATCTTTGTAGATTTCCAAAACTCTCTGCTGTGTAGTGTTGGTTATCATCCCTGTGCAAAAAAGTTCCAATCACAGCACAAATGTGGGACACATACAGTGTGATAGAAAAAGATGGAAAGAAATTGGTATCAATTTGATAGTGAGGATCAGAGCTTTGGCAAAGATTTACTCATCGTGTCTCTAGTAAGTCACTGATAGTAAGAGGATCTGGATAGTCACAGATGGTGTCTGTTACAGATAGTAATGTGTGTCTGTCCAGAAAGACCGTTGTTTGGACAGACACTGGTGACAGACAATGTGGGAGATAATGGTAACAGAAATGAAAACATCGATAGGGTTGTATTGACATATTGGTTTTGAATTTGAATATTATGGTTTCAAAGAAATGGGAAGGGTAGGTGAATCGGTGGTTAAATTGTTAGATGGCCGAGTGGGTGGACAAGCAAGGAGTCATTTGTTTGTTATGGTAGTCTGCAGGTACATTGATGGGCGCGTTGTGTGATGAAGCTTCATGTGTACACACACACACACACACACACACACACACACACACACACACACACACACACACACACACACACTATTAGTAATGCTGATAGAAAACTGTATTTTTACAGGATTCACATGGCAAACAATTCATCTGAATGGAAGCATAGTGACGAGGAGAGTTCAGATGATTGTGAAAATATTTTAACCGAAGAGGAGGCAGGTTGGCATAGTATGCATAATAGATTCAACAGTACAGTAAGAAATTCACACAGTGTGTAACACACACACACACACACACACACACACACACACACACACACACACACACACACACAACTAACTAACTAACCCCACTAGCTTACGAATAACAACTTGTTTTTGCCTTTGCAATTAAAATGGACAAGACAGTGAGAATTGGTAACTATTTGGTGGTAACCTCTTTTCATTTTAGCTGCAAAGAAAGCGTTCAAGGAGAAACGGCGGCATCACTACAACGAGTTCCTCATGATGCAGAAAGCTCGGCAGCTAATGACACAAGATTTCGACGAAGACGAAGACAACGAGGATTCAACAGAGGCAAAACAGATGGACAGCTAGTTGGCAAATTCTATAGAGAGAACTCGCAGAATGATGCAGTCATGTGATGAACGACACTAGGAAGACTACATAATCATAGTTCTCTTCATTACATTGTACATAATGAAACATTGTGATTTCATTGATTTTAGATCTGGTTAAAATAATTACTGTGCAACACATAAATAACATTGTGCATATCGATATTGTTGAGCCTTCACAAGCCAGTCTCTTTCGCGCAGTCGCTGAACTAACGCACGTGAGTTACGCGAGGAGGAGGAGATTTTGGATAAAGCTCCTCCTCCTCGCGTGATTCACGTGCACTCAGTTCAGTGGCTGCGCCGAAGAGCCTGGGTAGCGAGGCTAGTTGTAAGGACTCTGCTACACTGGCAATCATATCTCCTGGTACTTTAGAATGCTAAGATAAAAAATAGATTAAAACCATCAATATCAATTGATGTTTTACACAACAACATTTCACAATAATTCTGTATATACATTGTATAACAATATCATTCCAGATTGATTTGTTATTGGCAACCAAATCAGCCACATACGACTTCATATCAAACTGTATGAAGACGAGCTATCTGCACTGTGGATCCATACATGCAGCCTATTCTGTTTTCCTACATAGAGAGTGCATCCATACTGTAATGTGTATAAGTCCAACTCATCTCAACAGATGCAACCAAGTCATCCACGTCCTACGATTTCCAAAAATCTGGATCCTCTCTTAGACGTTTGTCAAATCGAGTAGCCCAATCGTTCAACACTTGCACAGGTATAAACGGCTGGTTGGGCATTGGGACCATCTGTTCTTGTGTCACTGCAAATGATGCAGCAAATTCAGAAAAGTTCTCCAACATCTTGGCAGCCAAGAGACTAAACGAGTCGTGCACAGAGGGAGCCGAGTGAGTAATCGGTGTCATCTGTTCAATCTGAATTAGCGGTTCCACAGAGATTCCAATCTGAGCAGCCGTCAAATGAGATGCAAACATTGCACTGCCAAACGGTACAGCCACTGAGTCTCTACTGGTAGGCCTCGACCGTCCAAGCTTAAGGTAGAAGATACAACATTAAAATTTATTATTTTAATTAATTAATTTCAATAATTACAAAACATGTAAAAATTTAAAATTGACTTAAACTCAATTTATTTAATAAAATAAATTAATTATAAAAATTAATATATAACTTGCTATAAACATATAAATAATTAAAATTGACTTAAACACAATTTATTTACTTAATAAAATTAATTAATTATAAAAATTAATATATAACTTGTTATAAAACATATAAATAATTAAAATTGGCTTAAACACAATTTATTTAATAAAATAAATTAATTATAAAAATTAATATATAACTTGCCATAAAACATATAAATAATTAAAATCGGCTTAAACACATCACATTTAACTAATAAAATATATAAAACAATAAATATTTACAGTTTATACATAATTTAAAAATATGAAAAATTAAAAATTTTGCATGTTGCCTTAAAAATGGCGCTCGGCTTCTGATTGGCTATGAATCCGAGATATTGCCACATCGTTTCCGGTCCGGGCCATCCAAGATAAATAGCTGCTCCGAACTCGTCCGGCAGAGGCGCTGTGCCGGTAAGGAACACAACGATGTGATTGACACTGACGACGTCTGGAACGACAAACGCAAATTGAGTTTCGCTGACTTGCTGGCAATCCGTTTGAACCTAAGATTTGAACGAATTCGAAAACGTCGCACTAGAAGTGGAAGATGAAACGTGATTACCAGTCGACCAGCGGCAATGTAGCCAAACATGACGTCTAAAGCCCATTTGATATTAATTTGGATCCCGTGAGTCATATTGTGGGTCACCCTGTCTGCTTTATACATAAAAATTAATAAACTAATATAAATCTAATAAACTAATATAAATAAACACTTGTATAACTTATAAATACATAAGTTAAATTATGTAATTATATTAATTGATATTAATATACTATTTAATATAAATATAATAAATTAAATATTAATATAATATTTAATATAAATCTAATAAATTAAATATTAGTATACTATTTAATATAAATTAAATATTAATATAATATTTAATATAAATCTACTAAATTAAATATTAATATAATATTTAATATAAATTAAATATTAATATACTATTTAATATAAATTAAATTTTAATATAATATTTAATATAAATTAAATATTAATATAATATTTAATATAAATTAAATATTAATATAATATTTAATATAAATTAAATATTAATATAATATTTAATATAAATAAAATATACGTATAGGACAAGAAAGCACACTTACTAGCAATTTACTTTAGTAACCACAATTGACAGAAAAACTATTTGGTAAATTTGCAAATGTATTTTTAGTTAAAATCAGCTATTTCCGTATCCGAAAGTATGTGGCAATAGATAATTGGCTAACGTCAAAGTTTCGAAAAGTGGGGCGGCCATGGCTGCTTCGGCTCCCGCTTCGTGAGAATTTGAAGCTCTCGCATGTTGTTTTATTATACGGGGTATTGTCATCAGTAAGCTAGTATCCGGGTTACTTGCATGTAGTTGGGCGTGTCGCGTAGTGCCAAGGCGTTGTTTCGCATTTCTCCTCGATTGTCATTTCCTATCGCCTAGCATGAGAGGATTGCGACTCGTTGAGAATTGTTTCAACGATTCTACATCAATAGATTTCTCAAAGAGCGTCGAAAAGCGACGATCCAGCGCCCAGAGTGCCGCCCGACCACAATGGACGACGCTACTCTCTTCGGACGACGTTCCTCACGAATTTAGAGAGTTATACATTACGCAGGGATATCGTCCTCCTGGATTGTCGTTTCGAGATTGCGCGAGGAGTCTTTTCCAGTGGCACAACGAGACATCAAATGTGTGGACGCACGTCGGTGTCACTTCCGTCTATTTTCTCATCCTAGGATACCTTCAAACGACCCGTACAGTCGATTTCCTCGTGGATTCGTACGCTCTGCCTCTGTTGGCGGTGATTCTTGGCTCGGCCGTATGCACGTTGATGAGCTGTGTGGCTCACTTGTTCAACTGTATGTCAATGGACGTCAGGCACGTCTGTTTCTACTTCGACTATGCTGGAGTGACGATGCTCGGTCTGACGACATCGATCGGTTACTATTATTATTCTCGTCTCAGAGGATTGGGATTCACTGATAGTCCAAGTTCGTACTTGGGGCTGTTGGTGGTCACGTGTTCGGTAGCTTGCTACTTGGCATGCGCATCAAGGCATCAGTGGAAGAGAGCGCGCTATGTGGTGAGGATGATAGCGTTCTCTGTCCCGTATGCGATCAGTCTGACTCCACTGTTTCAAAGGATGTTGTATGTGAAGGAATGGGAGCCCGTTTTGTCTATGTATCTTTTGCATATTCCATTCGTAGTCGGCGGGTCGATAATTAATGCGTTGAAACTTCCGGAAAGATTGCAACCTGGTATGTTTAACTACAACGGACATAGTCATTGCCTTATGCACGTTCTGTGTGGAATTGGTACGTTTATACAAATCGCTGCTATGGCGATGGACATGAAGGCAAAACGAGACGTCCTCGTTCAGGAGCCAAGTTTAACAGTTTCGAAAGTGTTCGGCCCTATTGCAACATTACTCCTAGTACAAGCTCTCATTATTAGGTATTTCTGTTACAAGCTTTTGGGGTCACGTAGAGAGAAAGCGGATCGTCAAGAAATAATTCAGAACGAGAAGAATGATTGATGAAGATGTTAAGTAAAGCTTTATTTGTGAAACACACACATACTTATTGATATTATTGGTTAGGATTTCTTTACTTCTTAGTGTGGACTTTCTGGTTCATAGTATTTACATGGAGAGACAAATCGAATACATTATAGTCGATACAAAATTTGGGTTGTTTGCAGAATTCTGCTAGTTGAGCACAGGCTCAATAAATAAATTAATGATATGGTGTGTTCACACTAAACGACTTATATATAGCTCAGGCACGTAGGCTGGGGTTGACCACCCCCACCCCCACCCCACCCGCACGCTGAGAAAGGTCTGCTTCTTCTACTCAGGAATCGTGTCTACATCCCAGGCGTATAGAATTGGATTCTCTTAATGTTATACACCCTCATCCTTAATTAATAACTAGCACTATTGTAATGCTAGGAGTATATTTTCAATTGGATACCGCCGGGACAACCAATAGCGTAATTTCGTTGCTGTACGTACACTCTTGAATGTCATACCAGTATTACGAATTGTGATCATATATAAAGTGATGATGTCAACAACAACTTAACGGTGCAGACACAATATACATCGACATACATACATACATACATACACACACATACATTTTTTTGTACATGCGTACATACAAGAGCCCCTAAGGCCCACGTTTGATACTGCAATGACTAAACTTGCTATACTCTAAACTTTCAACAGTCACTCTATCATGTCACTAGGTACGTCATACTTGCTGTACTTCATACTTCATACTGCCTATTTCATACTTGCTGGACAGAACTGACACTCCGGAGAGAGAGTCAATTGTATGTTAGTTCCTTGCCCAAGGGAATTTATGTATGTGGCCCTCCCGCACTCAAACTCTGACCCAAAGGTCCCGGATGTGGCCAATCTCCAACTGCACACACACACACACACACACACACACACACACACACACACACACACACACACACACACACACACACACACACACACACGTACATACATACATACATACATACATACATATACACTCATGCGTCCAAATGCGTATCATACAGATACCTTATTCAGTTACAGTTTAATATAACCTTATTATCATAATGATGTAACTTTACGGTGACGTCAGAAGTCCACTTTTATGGAATTTGAACCCCCCCCCGCTGGCAAAGCAGTCAACTGGCCTGTATCTAGGAGCATTCACATAGATACACGCATAGCTACGTCTCCTCCAGACCCATAAAATCTGCTTGCGTTCACATTGACGTGGGCATGACGCGATGTGTAGCGACAGCCTCTAATTATAATTATAGTAAGTCGGTTGGCTAGACGATCACGTGACGGCAGTGCACTGAAAATAGTGGCGGGACACCAGGTCCGTACATGTACAGTGCCCAGGATTTTCTTGGTGAGGTTTCCAAAACTTAATGACAAAAAGATAAATTAATATCAATGACATAATGCGGTTTGGTTGCAATTCTGAATTCACATACAAATTGTATAGCTAATTCAAGCCTGGTTAGTGCATACTAGCCTAGTGATCTAATAAATCTTCTCTAGGAAGAGTTGGGAAGGTTAGGATTAGAGTTATGAAGGTTAGAGTTGTGAGAGTAGGATTAAAGTTGTGAAGGTTGGAATTGTGAGGGCTAGAGTAAAGTTGTGAGGGCTAGGGCTAATGTTGTGAGGGTTAAGCCCTAATTACATAACCTTCACAACTTTAGCTCGAACCCTCACACCTTTATCTCACAACTTTAGACCTAATTATATAACCCTCACACTTTTAGCCCTAACCCTCACACCTTTAGCCCTTAGCCCTCACACCTTTAGCCCTAACCCTCACAACTTTAGACCTAATTATATAATCCTCACACCTTTAGCCCTAACCCTCACAACTTTAGACCTAATTATATAATCCTCACACCTTTAGCCCAAACCCTCACACCTTTAGCCCTAACCCTCACAATTTAGACCTAATTATATAACCCTCACAACTTTAGCCCTAGTCCTCACACCTTTAGCCCACCTCACACCCTTAGCCCTAACCCTCACAACTTTATGCCTAACCATCACAACATTAGCCCTAACCTTTACAACTTTAACTCTAACCTTTACAACTTTAGCCCTAATTATATAATCCTCACAACTTTAGCCCTAATTATATAACACTCACAACTGTAGCCCTAACCCTCACAACTTTAGCCTTAATTATATAAACCTCACAACTTTAGCCCTAACCCTCACAACTTTAGCCCTAATTACATAACACTCACAACTTTAGCCCTAACCAACACAACTTTAGCTCTAACTCTCACTAGTTTACTCTATCCCTACCCCTCACAACTCTAACTCTAACCCTAACCCTAATCCTCAAACGTTAGCCCTAGCCTAATAGCTTAATTAGAATTAGAGTAATAGTCACTTGCATTAATTGTAAAAGTGACGGCCATCTCCTTGTGGTTTTCGGACAACCTTGATGCTAGCCTCGAACTTCCAGACCAGAGAGCGCGCGAAGCGCGAACTCTAGTCTGGACCAAGTCGATACTAAAATGATTTCAGAAATAGCCCTTCTAAGCCAATCAGCTTCTACAACCCGAATCTCGGTTGTAAATTCTGATTGGCTTAGCAATAATTAGTTATGCTAAGTGCACTAGCACTGATCGTGCGCGTGTGAAATCCTCGTGGGCGGCTAAGTGCACGCCAGAACAATGACTAAACTCTGCATGCCAGAACAATGATTAGACTCTGCACACACACACACACACACACACACACACACACACACACACACACACACACACACACACACACACACACACACACATCTTAGTTTTAGTTTCAGCTTCAGTTCTTCGATATTTTCAAGCTTGCGGTGACAGGACATGTACAGCAGCGTCGCCAGACCATCACCTTTGACAACTGGTCGAGCGGTAGTCTCGCTAGTCGAGCGGTTAGACTAGCTAGCAGTCTGCCGAAGAATCAAAGAGTCGTTGTTTCATGCTGTCTACCAAGATATCGCCGCAAACACGGCAGACATCTCTTCTTTGTTCGTGAGATCTCATGGCATTTACAAATGATCTAGGTAAAACGATCCTACGCTGTTAAGACACCATTAGCATCGCTATTGATAAATACTTCCGAAATCATTTTAGTATCGACTTGGTCCAGCCTAGAGTTCGCGCGCTTCGCGCGTTCTCTGGTCTGGAAATTCGAGGCTACCTTGATGCCTGCCATTGGGTCATACGTACATCCAATTACGTATCTACATATTACCAGGGGTGCATTCGTTTAATCTATTCCCACTATTCCGGAATACGAGGTTGAAGTCATTCCAACCCATTCTATTTCGAACACTACAAAGTCGTATTCATCCATTCCGGATTGTGGCGGGTTAGCTCCCGGAGCATCGAACGAACTAGTTCTTCCTCCGCTACTGCTACTGTCGTTGCTGTGATTCTAGCCTAAACTTGCTACAGGCATTACGTGACAGCGACAGTAGTGAAGAACGCAGCGAGAATGAAACAATAGACTTCCAACTGGCGTACATTGCGTCAACTTTCTCCATGACCTTGAGTTAGTAGGTGGGAATAATAGCCAGGTGAGTGGAATAGTTTTCGAATGATTATTCCCTTGTATTCTCATTCCGGAATGGTTGGAGTAGACTAGAATTAAATGAACGCGCTCAAGTTGCCCTGCACCCGGGAACCACGCAGCGAATCCCGCAAAACGCGAACGCCTCGCCTGCGGACGTGTGTCAGTTCCGACCGGTTCCGGTACATGTACTTGACGCCGCCTCAAACTCCGAACACAAACGACACGATGACATGCCTGGCGACCATAGACAAAGGGAGGGCACCAACCCACGTCAGAACCAGCAACCACCGCTATCCATCGCGGCTCCTTCGCTCGGAGCAAATCCCGGATGATTTCAAGCTGGACTACATTACAAACGGTTATCGCTCGCCCGGACTGTCGTTCTGTGGCTGCGTGCAAAGCCTCTTCGCATGGCACAACGAGTCGACAAACATCTGGAGTCACGTGACTCTGGCTCTCACTTACGTCGCCATCGTTTGTTATCTGCAAGCAAGCGGCGACGCCGATTTTTTGCGAGATCGATATGCGTTGCCGCTTTTGGTGCTGATTTCCGGTCATACGTTGTGTGCGTCTTTCAGCTCATGTGCGCATGCGTTGTTCTGTATGTCGGTTGATGTCAAGCACGTGTGTTTCTATCTAGACTATGCGGGGGTGAGTTCGTTGGGACTGACGGTGGCGGTCGGATATTATTATTATTCTCGACCAATCAGGTTCGGTTGCTATGAGCAACCAACAATCTATTTTGGTGCTACAATCCTGTCATGCGCAGTTGGGTGTTACTTGACCTGTGGGACTCGACTACAGTGGACTCAGATGCCGCATCAGTTTCGACTGGCTGGCTTTGCTGTGCCCTACTTCGTGAGTATGACTCCACTGGTACAGAGGATGGTCTATGAGACTCATTGGGAGCCTGTGTGTTCACTCCATTTGCTGCATATCGGATTCACAGTTGTCGGGTCGTTTATCTATGGTGTGAAGATACCAGAGAGATTTGTACCTAACTTATTTGACTACAATTTTCACAGTCACTGTCTCATGCATATTCTGACGGGCATCGGTGCACTTATACAAATGTATGCTACGTTTGTCGACATGAAGATGAGAAGGCATCTTCTTCTACGTGGAGACGATCTGACTGTGTTTGATGTGTTTTGGCCTGTTGGTGTGATATCAACGATTCAGATTTTTATTGTTGGGCTCTACTGCTACAAGTTGGTGAAATTACGACGACGAGAGACAGAGAATATGAAATTAGAATGAGAGAAGAATTATTGATCAAAGACAAGCTAGTACAACACATTCTAATACTCGAGTATCAAAATCTGCACCAGGTCTGCACAGCAGCCAGTCATAATACTGTACTGTCAGATACATCTTGTCAAAACTCTCAATCACTATCAACTATCGGTCCAGGCTTGTGATTTTTCATGTATCTTCTGCAAACATACAAACGACACATGACCACATATGTACCATGACAAGAATGCAAATAGAATTGATTTTTAATACCAAAATTGATTGTGCAGCAATGATTGAGTTGTGCACTCATTACCACTTGAAAAATTGTATGTTGTACCAACATTATTACTACGTGGCAGCAATAACTAGCATGTATCAGTATGTATGGTCACATGCAAGCACACACACACACACACACACACACACACACACACACACACACACACACACACACACACACACAAACACACACACAAACACACACAAGACACATTCACTGATCAGTGCGTATGCAACATTAATATATATTTCTATTCAAGTAATTAATTAATCATCTAGTTGCACATAAAACGCCCTCGTCTGGACATATTGTAGCCTCGTCCCCAAGCCCACTGTTTGCGCCCACGTGGTTACACATGTTCCACCACGTGGCAAAACACGTGTAAACAAAACGCAGCACGAGGGTAGACTGACATATTGTAGTTCTGACGTCGACGTTTGGAATGAATAAATATATTGTTGTAGATTGGAATTGGGATTGGGATATATGCTGTAATGCAGTCTGACCTTGACGCGATGAAAGTCAACTTGGATGCCATGCGGGAGACTCCGTCAGCTGAAAGAGAAGGGCGTCGATTTCAGCCAGTGATCATGAGCTGCAAGTAAGGTCAAGCACTTCTTCACCTGCTACTAATGTCTGGCACAAACTAGACGGAGACATCGACAACATACAAACTCAGTTAGATGCCACAACATAACGTCCAAATTAAGACTCTACCACAGACTAGAGAACGTCGCCGATAAATTAGACGAATCTATTTCTTTGGCACAAAGTCGATTCGACTCAAGGCGATAACGCTCGACAAAGCTGGCAACGATGACGATGAAACTACTGGGATGCCGTATGCCAAGTGGCTAGGATGTGAAGCTTGTTTCACCAAGCTCTCGGCAAGTTGGTGTCCTTTGTGCAAGGTGGGTGGACTGTTGAAAAAAGTTGCATCCTCAGCGAGGTCGGCGACTGCTACTAGCTGCTGCAGCTGGTGCTGATGATAACAATAATGGCCCCCCGTGCAGCGAGTCCAGACTGACAGGTACACGAGTTGCGTACTAACCTAGCTTGCATGCCGCTATAGAACTGTAGACGTGAGCTTTAGTTGTTGAGTTAGTTTGGACAGCTGACTAGAGCTAACTAGGGTGATGATACGCCTAGGCCGTGTTTCCACTAGCTGCACCTTAAACTAGTTTAGCTTAAATGGGTCTAAGAACTAAACCAGTTCAAGAAAGCGACTGTTTCCACTAGGAACTTGCACATCCGGGATGTGCAAAACAAACCGTCTAGGAACGCCTTATTTTGAAGTATTGGGCTGCTTTGTCGCCGAGTCAGAGCAGTTGTTGGTTTTCACTGATTCAGCATCTGCTAGTAGGAATTTGCATGAGGATGACCAAAAACACCGTCTTGTCTCTCTCCGTAGCTACTGATTTCTTTCCCCTAGTTAACGACCCTTACATCTTTTAGGGCAATTCTATTCCAGAAAAATAGTCAATATCATCAAAACGACATTGTGGGAAGCCATCTAAACAAGCGCGCTACTGTCACGTGAAAGTTAAACATAAACCACTTTGCTAAACCTACTTTGAAGTGGGTTTAGGAAAGCGGTTTAGGTTTAAATTAGAACTGGTTTAGTGCAGTTGGAAACAGGTAAATTCTTAAACCAGTTTAGCTTAAACCACTTGCTAAACCGGTTTAGGCACTAGTGGAACGCGCCCTAGTCTAACTATAGGTTGTAGAGATTCTATCTACGCTATCAGCTGGTGTTCTAGACAAAATATACATAAAGTGCTACTTGCAATTGGGCCAATCGTACTCCTACATCTACAGTAATGACGCGACAATGCACTTCGAGTTACTCTAGAGTAACTGTCTGAAGCGGCGTACAGGTGCAAAAACACAGCAGAAACCGCGCCTAGTTTAATTGAATCAACGTATCAGCACGCGTTGGAATGCACCCCTACGCTGTTTCAATGGACTCCCTACCCGCGTACCTACTCGCTCTTTCAATTTTCTTTTTCTGATGCACTCAAATTATTTGAGAGAACGGATGTTCGTTCAATTCCGTTAGTTCAAATCCGGCTATCAGTTCATCTAGACAACTACGTCCGCTTTTCTCGTCGGCAAAGCAATTTCTAATTTAATACATCTAAACATTTACAAATAATTTGAAATATTAAAATTTTAAATTTTGATTTTTTTAAAGATTAAAATTTAAAAATTTAATGCAAATTTTTAAAAATTAAGAAATTAAAATTTAAAAATTTAGAATGGCCAAAAGACTCACTGACCTTCTTTCAGCGTTGACGATTAATAGCTGGTGTAAATGGTTTCCTGGACTAGTTGTAAGCACGGTTTCCGGAAGATCGGCCACTGTCCGAGGGATTCGCGTCGTACGATAAAGTCTCATCCATTCATCCATCCATCCATCCATCCACCCATCCACCCATCCATAATAAATGTTCTGGCTTAAGGCCAATTGGGATTGGTGAAACATTTAGAAGAATAATTTCGAAATCTATTGCAGCAGTAGTGAAGGACGACATCTGCCAATGTGCTGGTTCATTGCAAGTTTGTGCAGGGCAAGAAGGTGGCTCTGAAGCTGCAATTCATGCCATGAGATCAATATTCCATGCTGATGAGTCTGACTGTGTGTTGCTTGTGGACGCAAAAAATACATTCAACACACTCAATCGTAATGCGACCTTGCATAATTCTAGGATAATATGTCCTGCTCTCTCAACAATACTGATTAACACCTACAGAGTGGCAATTCCCATGTACGTTATTGGCGGAGAGACAATACAATCAGTGGAAGGAACAACTCAAGGAGACCCATTAGCTATGGCAATGTATGCCATCGGAACTGTTCCTCTGATCTCTAGCCTTGCGGGAATCTGTAAACAAGTATGGTTTGCAGACGATGCGACTGGAGCAGGTACCATAAATGAAGTTTGGAAATGGTGGGACAAGCTGACTGAAGTAGGAGGGGATTTTGGTTATCAAACCAATGCGACCAAGTCATGGCTAATCGTGAAACCTGAGGCAAAGAAACAAGCTAAAGTGGTCTTTGCAAATTCCGGTGTTTATATAACAACTACAGGAAAACGACATCTGGGTGCTGCCTTGGGTGATGACTGCTTTGTCGAGGAGTATATACCAGGAAAGGTAGATGAATGGGCTAAGCAAGTGTTGAACTTGACATTAATTGCAAAAACGCAACCACACGCTGCTTACTCAGCATTTACACATGGTTTGATAGGGAGATGGAACTTTCTGCTTACAGTCAAGGAGATTTCACATCTATTGGCTCCACTGGAGAAGGTCGTCCGTCAACAATTCATTCCTGCTCTCACAGGTCAAACGGCTTTCAGTGACGAAATGAGAAGCCTTCTAGCTCTACCCTGTAGACTTGGTGGTCTAAATATTATTGACCGTACACAAATGGCTGATTGGCACTATCAAACTTCAGAACGAATTACCGCCCCTCTTGCAGCAGAGATTGTAAATCAACAACCTTCCTACTCTGTAGACAAGAAAGAAATTCAAAATACAAGAAAGGCATCAATGTCAGAGAAAGAAACAGCCCATAAATCAACCTTGAACAAGTTGAAAAGTGACGCATCTCTCTCGCTAAGAAGAACCATAGAACTGGCAGGAGAAAAGGAAGCATCGAGTTTGTTAACTGTCTTGCCGATCCAACATCACGGATTTCATCTACTAAAGTGTGAATTTAGAGATGCCATTTGTTTAAGGTATGGGTTGTCACTGAAGGGCGTTTCCTCAAAGTGCTCATGCGGGTCAACATTCAATGTTGACCATGCTATGATATGCCCCAAAGGAGGATTTCCAACTATCAGGCATAACGAAGTGAGGGACATCACTGCAGATTTGATTAGTGAAGTATGCTCGGATGTGGCCATCGAACCGAGGCTAAACCCCCTCTCAGGTGAATGCCTACACAATCGTACTGCCAACAGGGACGAAGAGGCACGGCTGGATGTTTCGGCAAGAGGTGTATGGCGTCGTGGTGAACGCGCATTTTTCGATATTAGGGTGTTTTACCCCAACGCACAAAGTTACCAGGAGATGACCTTACCGCAAATCTTCCGGAACCATGAACTTGAGAAGCAGAGAGCCTAAGGCGAGAGAGTCAGAGAGGTTGAAGAAAGCAGCTTCACTCCATTGGTGTTGTTGTCAACTGGAGGCATGGGAAGAGAAGCAAACACTTTCTACAAACAGCTAGCCAGCCTGATCTCAGACAAACAGGACACTTCCTACAGTCAAACAATAGCACTAATACGATGCAGACTGAGTTTTTCTCTACTACGATCTGCAATTCTTTGTGTTAGAGAGACGAGGTCATCGAAGCGCCATCCAGTACATCTTGACTGTGTTGACAGCATCGTCAGTGAGGCTCGCCTCACTGTCTAAGAACTCTTTTAGAACTAGTATATTGCATTATTGGTACAAACTATTGGATTGTATTCGATGTTGACTGTTAGACAACTAGCCTGTAATAGAGCAGCCATATGTTAAAAATATATGTATAGAATCCATCCATCCATCCATCCATCCATCCGTAAGCTAGATGGATTGCTGCAAACGGTCAATACCCTATGCAATAAACATCAACCAGTGCATGCTCTTGTATGAATAAAACAACGGACAGCAGCCTTACAGTGTCTTTTCCCTTTCGTTCAATTACAAACTAACGCAAGCGCAGACTAAAAAAAACCCGGTTGTACGTGTCTGTTACAAAAGTTTTCCTTTTTTCGATTACTATTACCTAGCAATACAAATAGGTCGCAGAATAACACATACGTCGTTGCTCTTACGAAGTCTCTATACATACGCGTTCACTTTTTCGAAGGACATAGTTTGCTGTCACGCCCTTGCCGCCTAATTAGATAGAACTAGACAAATATTAGCTAGAGCTATGAACTTTTGTCTAGAGCCCATGTGCAAAATGCGCAGCGGAACGGTTAGCCTAACAGGAGGGTGTAAAATAACGGGTCGTAAAGTTTGTTTATGTTTGCGTAGGTGTGTATGCCCCTAGTGTACAGACTACTATACGTGTTACACGTCAGACATCATCCGGGATGCTACTACCTACCTATTTACCTAATTACCAGGAACCTGCATAAGGCAAAC
>NC_085090.1:5722617-5770117 GCF_963422355.1 Corticium candelabrum
ATAAAAAGAGATTTTTCACCCCTTAAAACGGATTTTGTCACCCCTTAATTAAATGGATTTGGCCAAATCAAGTTTCTTTAATCTTGTTGCTCTCTGTTATCAGTTCACACCGGTTGCATTTAATCCTACCTGACGTCCACGTTTTCTTCCAACATTTTCCGAAGTACGGCTTCTTCGTCAGCTTTGACGTCCTCCTTTGGAAATACGAACACACAGCCAGTGACACAACCGGATAAATACTAATTAGTAATACTCAATTGCAAACAACCTTTGGTCTCTTACGCCTTTCTATCTTCGAAAGCAGTCCCAACTCGTTTGCCTTAGAAACAGCCTATGATGTCAGAAAAAATATTATGCAAGTATCATAAACTAGAAAGGGCAAAAAATGTCCATATAACTTATTATAACACAAGGTGGCCTCAAGCTGCTAAGCAGCTTTCTGCACGTGATGGATGGAGTGTGGGAGGAAAAAAGGAGAAAGGAAAGCAATGAAAATTGACAAAGTTTGACATTCATTTCCCATCATTTCATTAATTACTTTTAGTTCAATGTGTCAGGTAGGCCATTAAATTCACGTTGTTAGTCAGTCAAGGGATGATGTGGTAGAAGTACTAACTAGATTGATGACAGACTTTCAGGTTCACATCACAGGTGCAACAACAACTACATCTTTCTAAGTGAGAATTATCATTCTTCTGTTAAAAACAATTGCAGTACTGTAGTTTATGGTTATCTCTAAGTTTAAAGGATAGATGTCCTGTATGTTTAGTTGTCTTTACTAAAGAAGAAAGAAAGAAAAACACAATTCAGCCGTGCCTCCTACTTGTACATATATTGACTATGGTTTTTCTCTTATTTTTTGGCAAACACATTTAATAAAAACTTAATTAAAGTAATCCAAGACAGACCAAGTGTTACAGGTTCGACTGTACATACAAAGTACTGACATACACCGTGATTCTAGTGGATTGCAGACACAGTGAAGGGTACGTGGATGTGTCAAGATGTCAGTCACCACACTCAACCCTCACCATAGTTCTGTACTTTGGCTCATTGAGCAGATACTTCATGGCATCGTTGTACCGCCACCAGCCATGCATATACTAACAACAAGAAACAACACAAAATTCAATACAGTAAATTGATCACTGTCAAACACAACAGCTACTGCCTACATAAACATTTTCACTACGATTCACAACTTTCTGGGCTGCAGTCACGCGACATGAATTTGTATGTAGTCTCGCTCTTTCCGCCTTTTCAATCGACTTCAAATAGTCTTCAGAAATTCTACAATTCTAAAAGTCTGTCTGGGCTTGTCTGTCTGTCTATCTATGTCGGTTAGCATCTGTTTGAGTTGCGTTTGAGTTGAAATGAGATGTTGCAGCTGTTCAGGAAAACCTACTTTGTAACTCGCCCCTATTTAGTGCTCTTGATAACCAGTCTGTTTTGCCTAGTGAGTGACACAACAACGCTTGAAGAGTGACTACAAGCGGACCTTTAACTACATTTCTTCCTCAATCAAAACAAACTGATTGTATAACGAATGACTAGTGTTCAGTCCTTTTCCAGGCTGTCATTGGAAAAATTCTCTCAAAGGATTTTAGCGCATATCCGAAATTTTCACAAGAGTGACGAATGTCCACATAGTTTTAATGGATCGGAACAGTGCCCTAAATGCTTTCGGTGGCATTTGAAGCTACAAAACATTTGTCAAGCTCCACGTGTTAGGGCATTGATCGTAACGAAGATACATCCAACAGAGTGAGATTGTATGAGAAACCTTTACGGGAAGTTTATCTGAAGCCAAAGTAAACTTACGTGGTGACACTGAGCATGAGGCATGGAGTTTGATCAACTCTCTTCAGGTCGAGGACATCCTCACGTCCCTACCACCATGTTCCACTAGCAATCTTCCACTTTGTCTTCGGTCCTTGTTCCAAGATTGTTGCAGCATTCCTCTTAGAAAGATTGAAAATGATCCATCTAATGACGTGGGATAAAAGCTTCTGTTTTTACTACCTAGAATGTTGTTGCAACCTCATGTATGCGGTGGCAAAGTTGGAGTAAAAGCTCGGCATCAGCATTTCCTAAATTTTCATTGGAAAGAGCTAATCCATTTCAAGAATGTAACTGCACGAAAACAACCGTCATATGGTAACAACAGAAGAAAAACTGCTCTACATTTGGTTCAGTCAGGTGAAATTTCTAGGGCAGCCAGGGTTTTGACAAGTCAAGGTTTAGCTCCAGAAAGTGATGATGTTCTTCAAATGTTGAAGCTGAAACATCCGGTGGAAGCATCAATTCTAGTAAGATTCCTAGCGGATTAGGTATGCCAGATCCTATATGCCTCGATAAATCTGTTTTTGTCAATGCTATTAAACGCTCTCAGGATGTGGACTTTCAGGATTAAGGTATGAACATGTTCAAATTCTACTTAATAACAAAATCACTTTTCATTCATTATTGTCAGTGTGTAATACCATAGCTTCTGGTGATGCCCCTCATACAATCATTCCATTACTTTCTGCTTCAAAGCTAATACCTCTGCCAAAGACTGAATCTGATGTAAGACCAATACCTATTGGAGAAGTCTTTCGGCGACTTACAGCTAAGACCATCTGTCAGCAGAAGTCCTCTGACTTTTCTCTCTTCTTTTCTCCCCTACAACATGGTATTGCTACACCTGAGGAAGGGGAAGTGCTCACACACCACATTCGAATTCTACTAAAAAGAACCCTGATTGGTCAATTCTTAAAACGAACATCAGAAATGCTTTTAACTCAGTGCCTAGAGAAAGCCTTTTACAACAAATTGCACATCAGGTTGCAGATATATACCCTCATGTCAAGCAACTGTATGGAGAGCTCAGCTCCTTGACCTATGTCACGAGCAAACGTTTACAGGTACTCTCATCAAGTGAAGGGGTTTATCAAGGTGACCCTTTGGGTCCGGCTCTGTTTTCTGCCACTATCCACCCTGTTCTATGCGAGGTATTGACTCGACCTGATGAAGCCACTAGACTTGCATATTTGAATGATGTGTATGTGGTTGGGCCAACTGAAAGCTTCAATCAGTTTTTAAAAATCTCAAATCTTCTTTCTTGAAAGTTGGGTTAGAAATTTGTGACAGAAAGTGTGAACTGTATTGTCCATCTGGTGAGTGTTGCAATTTTCCAACTCCTGTTCTGTTGCATACGATGGAACTATCATTTTGGGCACTCCTACAGGGAATTCAGACTTCATACGATCTCAATGCATGGATATAGCCAAATCTGGTGATCGTCTTTGTTCTGAACTTGTCAAGTTGAATGACAGTCAAAGCTCAATGTTGATTTTACGTCACTGTCATGTTCCTCGACTGAATTACCTGGCAAGACAAATGTTTCCTGTTGATCTGCAAGCAGCAGCAAACATACATGATAATATGACTAGATCATCGTTTGAAACTATTATCGGTTACAATCATCTGGATGATATCAATTGGAAACAAGCAACTTTAAAGATCAAATTTGGTGGGTTTGGATTGACACGGATCAGTCAAATTTCACCAGCAGCTTTCTTATCTTCATGGTGTCAAGCCATGAAAGACTTATCTAAGAGGTTTTCGTAATTTTCTGATTTAGTCAACTTTCTTCAAAGCAGCAAATCACTGTCAGGGTCAATCGGCTCCACTGTGGCTTGTTCCTATCAAACTTTACCACCAATGACCAAGTCAAACCACGAGCATGGAAAACAACAGTCTCTTGATGACTTTATTTCATATCCAAAGAAATTACAGCATTGATTATCCACAAAGATTGCCAGTGATAGTGCTACTGATATTACTATACAAGCACAGTCTGATAGAGATGCAGCACGGTTGAGATCCCTGCAAGGATGAGGGGCTGGTGCATGGCTTGATGTCATTCCCACATCTGCTAAGCACGCTTTAAAAACAATTGAATTTTCTTTAGCGTATTACCTGAGGTTGGGAGTGGCTCTACCTTTCACCAATTGGATTAAAAAGTGTGATTGTGGTCATGATTTCAGATGAATATGGTTACCATCTTTTAACCTGCAAATATGGGGTGGACCTGTGTGGTCTCACAATTCAGTCTTGAATGGGTTGAGTGAGTGCCTGTCTGACCTTCACCTTCCCCATCAAACAGAACCAAGACATCAATACATCAATACTGAAGACCTATTGATGTGTCCCTGGCTCATCCGTGGAGTCAAGACATTATTAGGAGAGCTAGCAAGGAAAATGGTCATGCTGTCGTGACAACAGAAGAAAAGAAAATGAAAAAATATTCAGAAGAGCTTGATCCAGGAGGATATGTATCAAGATGTGTTCCTCTTGTGATAGAACATTTTGGGAGGTGGGACACAAAGGCAGAGTATTTCTTGCAGCATTTGTCACAACAGTCAGCAAATCCAGTAGCCAATTCTAATGCTTCCATGTTCATGTCATATTAGAGAAAAAGATTTTCTACAATTCTGCAAAGATGCAATGCCAAAGTTATCCTTAAGGCCTGTCCACACTAGACCAGAATGGATCGCGATTCGATCGCGATCCTACCGATCGCGATCCGATCGGGATAGCGAGCGTCCACACTGCACTTTGAAAACGATACCTCCGCCTCATTTCGCTATCACGTGACTGATGACCGATGTGTATGTGTGGTTTCTTTGCTTGTAGAAAGCGTTGATACAGCGACGTAAGGTGAGCGAGAACAAAGACGAGTGAGGAGTGCTAGATGTTCCGACTACACGCGTAGCGTACGTGAAGGTAACGCCCACTATTTCTAATTGGATTCAACCGATCGCGATCGAATCCACCTCGCGATGTGGATCGGACGGATCGCGATCCGATCGCGATCGAGTTGCAAGTGTGGACAGCGTTGCGGTTGGATCGCGATCCAGTTGCCAGTGTGGACAGGCCTTTAGAAAACTTCCAAAACTGTCACATAATCATGGTGATTTAGATAGATTTAATTTGACATTCAAGGTCAAGTCCATTAGTTTATGACTTTGTTGTTTGAGGCCTAATTTGTATTTAAAAAATCCTAGCATATGTATAAGTAAAATGTGTATGAGAATAGATTATCTGTCTATCTGTCTGTCTGTCCATCCATCCATCCATCCATCCGACTCTCTGTGTCTTTTTGTCTGTCTGTCTGTCTGTTTGTCCATCCACCCATCCGTCTGTCTGTCTGTCTGTCTGTCAATACATATATTTTCAAACATTGAACTATTATACACCATCTAAGCAAAGCAACTAAATACCACCCAAGCCAATAGAGCTTGGTTCTACCTACAACTATTTATGTTTATGTTGCTGTCTCTTGAAACAATCTTCTTTATTTTACTGTCAATCACTCTAGCATTTGATCGTTGTAGACACACAGAAAACACAGATCTCCAGTACGTCTTGAAGGTTGATGCAGTTGGCTTTCTGTCTTCGTCTCTTGATAGCTGTGACAGTTTCTTCAAATAGTCTCCAGCTTTCTCTCCCCAACAGCCAAAATGTTTGAAGACTATAGGCACAAATGTTGGTCGAAAACTTCCAGGCAAGAGCTCCTGGTCGTACTTTTTGATCTTCAGATTTTCTCTTCTAGTTGCCGCTGCTCTCTGAGTTGTAGCTGATAAAACTTCTGTGTCATTACTCCAGGGATGAACAAGTGCAATATCCAATTCAAGATCCACCCCAATGCCAAATATATCTGTCTGTCTGTCTGCCTGTCTGTCTGTCCATCCATCCATCCGTCTGTCTGTGTCTGTCTGTCTGTCTGTCTGTCTGTCTATCTGTCTGTTCGTTAGTCTCATTCTTATTGACAAGTCAATTTTGTATGACAATGTTGTATGACAAATTAAATTGTATGACTCTCTATCCGTCCCACAACACAATAAACATTAATGCATGTTTTACAGACATTTCAGAACAATAATGTTTGCTACATAAGGAAGCCATTAAATCCATTTATTGTAACCAATTCTATGACTTTCAACTAGCAAACAGCAAACCCATCTGTACCCAATAATAATATACTTGACAATTTCTAGAATGAAAATTGGAGTAATTCAGTGTTTCCGCTGGCTGATCGCCAAATAGCCAAATAACACAAACAGATTTCGCTGGCGATAAAATGGTAATGCCTCGTCGCTAATTTGGCTAACTGTTACAGTGTACCATGTACGCCTTTCTCAGGATCAGATTTTGCAAGCACAGTCATTACAGAGCACATTACTAATTAGTACAATGCATTAGAGCTCCATTGGAATGCTTTTGGTGCACTCTCCTTGTGTACTGTACGGCTTCCGTAATGAGCATTGAACTATAGAAATAAGGTTCTGAAGACGTCAGTGCTAAAGTAAAACGAAAGCAGACCGATATATGCTAGAAACCACAACAAAGAGGACAATAAAGATGACCTCAATGATGCTAAACATATATGTAGGTTAGACAGAAGTGCCGAAACTTCAAGACTTTGATTTTTTTGATTTTGACAGAGTTTTTAAATTTTGGTATAACTAGCCAAGAAGGATGGCACTGAATGCTAGAAGTGTGGTTTGTGGACTTAGTCTTACCAAAGTCACGTTTCTTTGAGCACAACATGTGCATGTCAGATTTACTACTACGTTTGTTGTGACAATTGATGAATGCTGCCTGTCTGTTAGACCAGGTTAAACTTGAATCAATAGTAACGTCACTGTTGTCTTTTAGATTAATTAGCAGTTTGATGTTTGGGCAATTTTTTCTTGGCTCTGAATAAAGTGCTTGGCTACAAATGAACAAACCCCTTTAGCCAAGTCCTTGGCTACTAATCGAAAATTTCCAGCAGAAACACTGAGTAATTGCATTTGCTCACTTGAAATATAGATACAAATGTGATGACACCAGCAATCACGACTCGTACGTCGACCTGAGGTGACATACGGCGTCTGTAATATCGATAGTAATGACCATAAAATTCCTCTAAAAATCGACAAAAGTCATTTCACGTCGAAAAGTATTATTGATGAATCGGTAGTTACCTGGATGGTCCAACATGTAGTCGTAGTCTCGTCTAGACTCGTCATCTTTGAGGATCTACAATGTGATCGAAACAGTTACAACTAATCTTACATAAAGTAATTGGAAATATAGAGGTAACAAAGATACAAGCATCTCTGCACTACAGTAAAGACCTTTTCACATTTGAAGTGCATTCAAAGAGCAATCAATCACAGTGAATGTGAATTGGATGTGGAGTCAACGCACATGGAGCTATTTAGCATTAGAACATATGAGGGTTTGAGAGCTAAAGTGGCGTAAGTGACACATTAGGCAGAATTGAGTTAGGCCGCGGAGATGATACAGAGCAATGATATCTACCTAGTGCTAGATTGGCGTAAGCGACAGAAGCGTAGGTGTGTCAGAAATCAGACACTCCGCTATAGCACTATGGAAGTAAGAGGTATCGCAAGGGCTGTAGTGGTGTATCTCCTAGCACGCGTTACTTTAAGCAAATTGAGTGTACACTCGAATGGCAGATCAGAGTGAGGAAGGAACGACTAGGACTAACTTTCACTGCACTAGTGTATATTCATTTCAAGTTGATTAGTTAGAAAGAAGTCTCCTTGACTTTATGTAAATCACAAACTTTGCTTTCAATTTTCTTGAAACTAAGTGCCTGGTGCTTACGCCACTTTAGCTGTCAACCCCTCATATAATGTCATAGACACGAACACAGATAAGATGCGCATTAGAATCTGCATTCATTGCATTGATTGTCAGTCTCTTCACGTTTATTGTTCCCTAGCTGACAGACAAACAGACAAACAAACAGATAGAATAATAGACACACAAACAAAAGACAGAAAGACAGATAAACTGATAGACACACAAACAGACAAACAGACAAATGGACAGACAGGCAAACAGACAGACAAACAGACAGACAGTCACAGTCAGTATTTAGTTGCTTTGCTTAGATGGTGTATAATAGTTCAATGTTTGAAAATATATGTATTGACAGTCAGACAGACAGACAGACAGACAAACAAACAAACAGAAAGACAGACAGACCAGACAAACAGACAACAGACAGACAGACAGACAGACAGGCAGGCAGACAAACAGACAGACAGATAGACAAACAGACAGACACACAAACAGACAGACAAACAAACAGATAGAATAATAGACACACAAACAAACAGACAGAAAGACAGATAAACTGATAGACACACAAACAGACAAACAGACAAATGGACAGACAGACAAACAGACAAATGGACAGACGGGCAAACAAACAGACAGACAGACAGACAGATAACATACAGACAGACAAACCTCATACGCATTTGCAACTTCACGGAACTTCTCTTCTGGATCGGATTCCTACACAGCCCAGCCACAACATAAACTCCACTCCATACACGTCATCACTAATATATGACGTCATACACACAGATTTTACCTTACTAACGTCCGGATGATACTTTCTAGCCAAGCGACGATACGATTTCGCAATATCTTGCTTGTCACTATCTCTGTTTATCCCGAGAACTGAAAAGAGCAAGCGAATCGCCCATGACAACAAAGAAAGTCAAAGGCGCATGCGTTACCATCATAGCAATTCTTTTTGCCACAGTATAGACCCTCGATTAACGCTGTAGCGTGACAACGGACGGCAAGCGTTATAAGAATAAAAGAGACGATAGGAATAACGGAAGCCGTAAAGGCAGCCATCACGGATAATTAATTAAAGAGATCACGTGACATAGTCACGTGGCACAGTAGACTTTAAAAATAATTAGTCTTAATTTTATGTCAAAATTAATATATCATATTGTGCTACAAATGTAATTTTAAAACAAATCTCAACCACATTAAATTAATTTATAAAAATATATTTATTAATTTATTCTTGATTTATGTATGTTATTATTAATTTATCTTTTTGTTGTGCTCAACCAGATCAGTCTGGTTTGTAAAGTCTATTAAAAGTACCGGAAGCAAACCCTGCTTCAGAAGTACTTAGACCATCACGGCAGTCTAGAAAGAAGACATGACTTTACGAAGGATCCGAGTAGATCCCAGAAGCACTGTTTTCTGTAAGTGCTGCAGGTTGTGATGACCTGGAATCATGTCCAGCCACCGTGCAATACCTGCGTGCACTGTGCCCAAAGCTCCCAAGACCACCGGAACCACCAGTGTTCGACAATGCCACATGCGGCTTATCTCCACTCGCAAGTCGCTGTACTTCGCCAACTTCTCAGCATGTTTCTTGCCAATGTTGCCATCAGCAGGACAGCTGATATCAATAAGAAGACAAGTGTTTGTCTTCCTATTTCTGAGACAGATGTCTGGACGATTGGCTTTGATCTTCCTGGCAGTGGGGATGGTGGTATCCCACATCATAGTAATGTCATCCATCTCCACAAGCCTATCAGGATGATGCCGGTACCATCTGCTCTCCACTGGAACCCCAAAATGGCGACAAACGTCCCAGTGAATGATGGATGCCACCTGATTGTGTCGATCAGTGTAATCCGTCGGTGCCAAAGCACTACAGCCTGCCACAATGTGGTCGACTGTCTCCAGGCCTACACTGCACATGCGGCAAGTAGGACTGACATCACGATGTAGAATCTTGCGCTCATAGTACCGAGTCCGAAGAGCTTGGTCTTGAGCAGCAACAACCAGTCCCTCAGTTGCAGCAGGAAGATTCGCTGCCTTTAGCCATCCGTAGGTCTCTTTCATGTCCACAGGCGGTTGCTCAGTGAGACGACGATACTGCCTATTATTAATTTATTAATTTTTTATTAATTTTTTATTTTTTTTTAATTTATTCATTTTAAAAATTAATTTATCAATATATTGATTTATTATTAATTTATTTATTGTTTTATTAATTTTTCATATTAATTTATTTATTTATTACTAATTTATTTATTTATTATTTAATTATTATTAATTTATTTATTTATTATTAATTTATTTATTTATTATTCATTTATCTATTTATGTGTCGTGCTCAACCAGATCAGTCTGGTTTGTAAAGTCTATTATTAATTTATTATTTTTTATTTATTTATTACTAATTTATTTATTTATTTACTTATTATTTATTTATTTATTATTTATTTATTTATGTGTCGTGCTCAACCAGATCAGTCTGGTTTGTAAAGTCTATTTTTATTTATTTATTATTTATTTATTTATTATTAATTTATCAATTTATTATTAGTTTATTGATTAATTGCCAAATTAGTATAAACAAATTAAAAGGTTTATGATTTCAAAATAAATTGGGAACAACCATACAACAGTAATATCAACTGTAATGGCATACTTGCAATACAAGAACTCGAAAACCAACCAAACAATAAGCCAGTACAAACACATAAGTAACACCATGATGCTACAAATAAATTTACATATTGACTCAGTTACTGTTGAATAAATTGTTTGATCAAACTTGTGTGTTTGAAAATCAGAACTTAATCAAAATTTCAAAAATTTGTATCAGACAGTCTGACTAGGTAATTCGTTGGGCATGAAGACTCCTCGTTCAGTGATAATACCTCCCGTAATCAACTCGGCAGGAGTGACATCGAACGCAGGATTCCAACACTCGATTCCTGGTGCTGCAATTCGTATACCTTGAATTGCTGTCAGCTCTTCTGCTGGTCGTTCTTCGATCACGATGTCGGCTCCCGATGCCCTCGACATGTCGATTGTTGTAAACGGTGCAGCAACGTAGAACGGAATTTTGTGATAGTTTGCTGCAACTGCTAGTTGATATGTACCAATCTTGTTCGCCGTGTCGCCATTGGCAACCACACGATCAGCACCGACAACTACGGCCGAGAGCTTTTTCTCTCTCATCAAGGCAGCTGCCATACTGTCAGCAATAAGAGTCGACGGGATTTTCTCATAGACGAGTTCGTATGCAGTGAGAC
Organism: Corticium candelabrum; assembly: GCF_963422355.1. NCBI lineage: Eukaryota > Metazoa > Porifera > Homoscleromorpha > Homosclerophorida > Plakinidae > Corticium > Corticium candelabrum. The sequence goes on from NC_085090.1 coordinate 5,733,549, forward strand.
GGGTGCCCTGATTGTATGGCCGTGTTTCTGTACAAAATGCATGCTCCAATATGCCTTTCTCGTGTAGAGCACGAATGACACCCAAAGCTGTGCCATAACCAGCTGAGGCCAATGACCCCGTGTTACAGTGAGTGAGTACACGTGCCTTCTCAGAACCAGCCAAACTGCTTGCAATGTGATTGGCTCCGTGTTCGCCAATAGATTTGTTGTCTGCGACATCTTTCTTAAGCATCGACTCAATGTCCGTGATAAGTCGAGATTTCACAGTTTCTGGATCGTCGGGATGATGACCGGCCAACTCTCTAGCTTGTAATGAAAATCTGTTTGCAGCTTCAGAGAGATTGACTGCCGTCGGTCGAGAGGTTTTCAGATAATCAAAAGATGAAGTCACAAAGTCTACAACTTCTTCAGACGATTGGAACTGTTTCGATTTCAGCTCCACTGCCATACTCAGAGTGCCGACTATTGCAATAGCAGGTGCCCCTCTCACCTGATGCCAGAAAAATATTGAATTTCAAGGTACAAACGTCCGAGTTTAGTGAGTTATAAATCAATTCAACAAATACCCTAGTTTAGTAAAAGACGTGTGTGTGTGTGTGTGTGTGTGTGTGTGTGTGTGCGTGCGTGTGTGGTGTGTGCACGTGTGTGTGTGTCTGTATGTGTGTGTGTGTGTGTGTGTGTGTGTGTGTGTGTGTGTGTGTGTGTGTGTGTGTGTGTGTGCGCGTGTGTGTGTGTGTGTGTCTGTATGTGTGTGTGTGTGTGTGTGTGTGTGTGTGTGTGTGTGTGTGTGTGTGTGTGTGTGTGCGTGTGTGTGTGTGTGTGTGTGTGTGTGTGTGTGTGTGTGTGCGTGTGTGTGTGTGTGTGTGTGTGTGTGTGTGTGTGTGTGTGTGTGTGTGTGTGTGTGTGTGCAGATACAAATAAAGATACACACAGACACAGATAGCTAGCTAAAGTCTATACGTATGTATTCTTCTGTTTACTTTCATCCGCTTGATTGCCTCCCATCCCTCACCAACCGTCTTTATCGGCTCGTATACGCTCTCGAAAGGTAACCTCAGCTGATCCAAGATTTCTAAACGCCCACATTCGTATCGTATTGCTTCCAGACTCATTGACGGATTTACGCATGCGCAATATTTTGCACTTCCTCTTCGTCTGACGGCAGCCGGTAGCACACATCTGCGGGCAGACAACTATGGTACGGCCTAATAGAATTCGCCTAGACTTCTAATGTACATATGAGTATACTTTGTTGCTGCACACGCGTCCGAGTTCAATCCTTCAAGTCGTTCACTGCGCGTGCGTGCTGTTTTGCAGGTTGTGAAACTGGCCCTGGCGAAATATGCAGCTCTAGCAGTCCTAATCGTGTCCAATGCGATGTTTTCCGTCTGCGAAGAGACTTGCGCCGGAAACACGGCAGCAAAGGAAACCGAAAGTAAACAAGGAAGTTGCAGTTGTGGTATGAACAGAGAGAAGCGGGACGTCAGAGATTCCCCGGATGATTATTCAAATATGTATTCTTTTGAAAAGAAAAATAGTGGTGAGTCTCCATACCGACGAACCAACCACATGGTGTTGATCCCAGGTGGAACGTTCACAATGGGATTAGATAAGCCAATTCTGCCTCAAGACGGTGAAGGTCCAGCTCGTCGGACGACCATTGATTCGTTCTACATGGATGTGTATGAAGTCACCAATGCCGAATTTGAATACTTTGTCAATCAGACTGGGTACAAAACTGAAGCCGAGAGATTCGGTAATTCGTTTGTGTTGGACTATCTCATACCCAATAAGATCCAAGAAAAAATCACTCAGGCTGTGGCGTCGGCCCCGTGGTGGTTGCCCGTGGATGGAGCAGATTGGAGACACCCGTTTGGACCTGGAACGACGATTGTGGACCGAATGGATCACCCCGTAGTTCACGTGTCGTGGAACGATGCTGTAGAGTTCTGCAAGTGGGCAGGAAAGGTGCTGCCTACCGAAGCAGAGTGGGAGTATGCGACGCGTGGAGGGTTAGAGAACAAACTGTTTCCATGGGGCGATGACTTACTTCCCAACGGGGAACACAGAATGAATATCTGGCAGGGATCATTCCCGACGAAAAACACAGTAGAAGACGGGTTCGAGACGACAGCCCCGGTGACCAGTTTCCCACCCAATAAATACGGATTATACAACACGGTTGGAAACGCATGGGAATGGGTGAACGACTGGTACAAAATACAGCACACGAGCGACGACCAACTGAATCCAACCGGGCCACTTCACGGCACAGACAGAGTAAAGAAGGGTGGATCGTACATGTGCCACAAGTCGTACTGCTATCGATATCGATGTGCTTCAAGAAGCAATAACACACCTGACAGCTCGGCTTCCAATCTGGGATTTCGCTGTGCGAGTCAAAAGCAACCGTCTGATGTGCCTGTCGTTGAACACGACCCTAAACTGAAGTAGTGAAAGCTTAATTAAGTGAGTAGTCTGTATCGCAGCTGGACGAAAATGTTGCTGTAGAAATTGGTAGCACATTACACTGTCATCGACTTATATTTACTGTACAAACCCTGCCATCTCGTCTCTTGAACGATCCCTTATTTGTGAGTTACCTTAGTGAAGAGATAGTAAAACAGAAAGAAGAGTATGATCAACGCGATTGCAAAGTAGCAAGTCAGTTTTCTGTTTGACGACCCGACCAACAGCATTCCCTTCACTCTGTTGACGGTGCCAGATAAGAGAGTGCCGGCACCACCAAATGAATCATCCTGGAAACAAACATCACAGAGTTCAAGAAAGGAAACCAATAATTGCAACCAGATTTACAGTAGAGATTAAAATATTTTCAAAAATTAAAATATTTAACTTAAACGTCATGCCCATAGGCTAAGTGGAGCATATGATGGTAGATGCGTGAGAATAGAGTGTCATAATTTACATAATAGTCTGACAATGACACCATCAGACGTGTTGTTTATCACATCTGTTGTGTCATGAAACTATTGTCCAATAGCATGGCAAGTTGGGCAAGTAGTGTCCTTTTTCAGAGAGTTAACTTGCAACTTCATAGTTTGCACTGGTGGGACTAGATGTGTCGACGACGTCCCTACCCTAACTGTACAGATTTATGAACAAAAACCTCTACCCTGTATCGTCTTCGTATCATTGGCAACAATCTTCTACTAAAAGAATTTGTCAATCCCAAACATGTTTTATGACCTACACCTCTTGACCTGCATGGACACTATACTATCTCACAATAATCTAATAAAATCTTTGCCTAAGAGTAATACCCCAAATGCCATTTTGATAAGATAAATCTACCAGATTAGACAGCCAGTTTCTCTGGATTCAACAAGTGTGATCCATTCGATAAAATTGAAACATTGTACTGTACAATCGCCAATTTCTTCTACGAATTATCAATACGAGATACATTCATCCATACAACACCATCCTGTTGACAACACCAAATATCCATTTTGCACTCTCCACTGCCACAAAAGTCAGAGTCGTGCATATCTTATAGTTAATCACCACCAACAGAAAACCATGAAAGAGGCAACTGTGATCTATCGATCGCAAGAGTGTAAATTACAAAAATTAAGACCCAGTCAACAAGCCCTACATTCATTCATTACAATACATGAAGACACTAAAATCACAAAGTAAATTTCTGTAGTTCATTTATTCATTCACTTCACTTTATAACTAGAATCACCAAAAACCAAGAAAAATAAACAAAACACTCATAGAAAACAACGACAAGCACCATGTCGTCGAGTTGAACGTTCTGACTCCGAGTTTCTCTTTCGATATCAGACGCAAGCTATCAGACATGACAATATCAGAAAGTGCAAGAGCAAAATTAAGTTTCGGAGTCGACGTCAATGGCTCATTGTTTGTCTTACAGACTTGAGAGATGACACTTTCATCGTCAAATTGTCTGTCAAATGATCGTTCTCTTGTTGTAGCATCTCTTCCGCATTAAGACCGCTCTTTCTTGCCTTTCCTCCACTCATTCTCGCCACAAAACCACGAGATCCGGGATATTATTCACCAATTGTCTGGACTGCGAGTAGCCTCGAAGTTCCAGACCGTCTCCCAAAGAAATGAAAGACGGTCTGGATCAACTTCTGATCAAACCGAGTTCGGAGACCGTCTCTCATTTCTTTTGGGAGACGGTCTGGAACTTCGAGGCTATGCGAGTACGTACACATTTTTTGTTTATTAATTAAGTATTTTATTTTAACTGCAAAGAGACAAGTTGAGGAACAAATACAATGCAACGAAAGGCAACCAATTTCAGAGTAAACAAGTTTATTCTCTACCAAGACTGCCTTGCCTGCACCCAAATATGCATAAAGTAAATCAAAATCCTTCATTATTGCTAATTGTCAACTTCTCAAAATTATGTCATCCAAATGGTGACGCTGTCGGATCAATGCTCTTAAACAAGTCAGCCAATGACTGTTTCTTCGGCTGTTCTTTGGCAGACGCTGGCATCACTTTTGGTGTAATACTACTGCTTTTCGGTGGTGGCATTTCCATCTTGATATCCAACACTGTCCCAGTTGGAGAAGCATACGGCAGCTCATCTTTCCTTGGTTCCGATAGTAATCTGTTCTCTCGAGGTGGTGTCTGCTCAGGTAGAGGCACTCTGCTTCTCTGTCGCGGATCACGTGAAGCCTGGATAGTCGATTCTTGTTCTTTCGGCTGTTGCCTTGACACGGAATGATTAAATCCTGTGGAATCAAACATGACAGCTGGTTCCTGGTGCGGTATATGTGATGACATGCCACCATGAGAAGGCATATAATGAGAGCTGTATGAACCACTTGGCAGGGCAGAATGAGACATAGTTGAGTTTGAGCGGTCTGATGTCTGGTAAGGTGCATTAGCAGGCATAAAATGAGGATCTTGTGATGGCTTAGAGCTGAGATACTGGGGCGCTTCCTGCTGATTGACCTGCTGTTCAGTGTGTCTGTATCCTTGTGAATGCATGTCAGGTCGTTGGTCCCAGTTTTGTTCCGAAGTTGAACGATTCTCATTGAATCCTTGTTGCCTGTCATCGGTGAACTGATCATGTGATTTGTGTCTTGTACTAGTTTCAAACGCTGGATAACCATACCCAACCTCTTCTCTCACCGGCAGATTGTATCTCAATTCTTTTGCAGGATCTCTCCGTACGATGTCATACGGTCCTTCATCACTTCGGCCTTGATCATATGGTATATCAGCATGTCTGTCCATTAATGGCTGAATATGTTCTCTCTCTCTGGGTGGCTGCCTGTCACCTCCTCCAACATGCACTTGCCTGACGTCTCTTCCAATGTCCGGTTGAGGTATTTCATATTCATTTGGTCTAGGTCGCTCTTCACGACCTAAATGACCCTGGACCGGAGGTCCCTGATTCTGATCAATGTTGTATCTCTCACTTGGCTGGTCATACAGTGCTTGTCTAGGTGGCTGGGTGTCACCAACATTTCTCCTAAATTGCCAATCCGTGTCTGAGCTTCTCATGTCTCGTTGCTGCGTTTCTGATTCATACCGTCTCTGTGGACTGAGTCTGTCTCTTGAAGACGGTTGCTTGTTTACGAAGTTTCCCACAGGATGGTCCACTACATCTTTCTCATATCCTTTCATGGCATGTAAAGGTGACAACTGTGGAAGTGCACTTCCAGATCTCTCATCTACAAATTGACCAATCTGCTTACTGCTAGGGTCTCCATCATAATGACTACGTTGAGGAATAGTTGGTGGAATAAATTTGTCTCGTGGCATCTCATTTCTGTATGCCCCAACTGCTCTCTCGTCCATGTCTCTCCCATACTCCCTTGCCAATGGAGGGCTGTACTTTTCTCGAGGAACATCATTTCCATATCCTGAACTCACCAATTGCCTATTCCCAAGGTGGTCCATCTGCCTACGACCGTCCATGTGTCTGGGATCATCCATGTGTCTGAGATCCTCCATCTGCCTGGGATCACCCATCGATCTAGAAGCCTCCATCTGTCTGGCAGCATCCATTTGTCTTGAAGCATCCATCTCTCTAGGATTGTCCATAAGTCTAGGACCATCCATGGGTCTAGGAACATCCATAGGTCTAGGACCATCCATCTGTCTAGGGTCATCTATTATTCTCGAACCATCTATTACCCTGTTCCTCAATCTGGATTCATCCATCAAACCTGGTGCATCCATCTGTCTACTTCTTTCGTCTCTGTCCAATCCTTGAAAGAGAGGACGAGGAGGTGAAGTCACTCTCTCTCTCATGTTTTCACCTGCGTATCCACCGACAAACCTCTCATTCACATACTCTCCCTGTGGTCGCTCATCAGCATACTTAACCATTGCCCTGTCTGTAGACATATATGAAGAATCCACTGTATTCCAGTTCTGTCTGTCTCTGTCAAGTCTATCCTTTGATGGTCTGTACTCTTGGTACTTCTGATCACCAGACTGACGAGAAAGAGGAAGAAAATCTGCTTGTTCACAAACGGGTTCTTCAATAAGCCTTTGTGGTGGCGGTCTTTCTTGTACATATGGAACTGGTTCTCCAAACCCCTTCTGTCTAGGGTCTAAATTGGTTGGATGTCTCATCTGACTGTCCATTGGCATTACTCCCATATTCTCTTGAGTCTCGCCTGCCAAACTCCTCACCTGGCCCACAACTATTCCAAGGGCATTTTTAGTGTAAGGTTCCTCCGGTTCAAATCTTGGTTTCTTTGGTGGGTGAGAATCAAAATTAGGTGGAATCTCATCCAGATCAAACTGCGGCACGACATCAAGACCACCTCTCATGTCTCTTTGTGAAATCCAGTCATTCTTACGTCCTCTATGAGGTTTGCTGTTGTTGTCAAAAGGTGGAGATCGTTGCCGTGGTCCCCAGTCGGGTCCTATTTGCTTGTCTACTACTAGAAGCGGTTGTCTTTGAGAAGCCCAGTTGTCTGGAGGTTGAGGCATTGGACCAGCAGGTTCTTCCAATATCACTTGCCTCTGAGGAATCCAATCATTTGGATGTCTGTCCTTCATGTGAATGTCTTCTTCCATGGCAGGCTGTCTATGTAAGGACCAGTTCTGCTGATTGTGTTGATTATCAGCAAGAGGTTCATGCTGAGGTACCCAGTCATTTGGATGAGGACCATCTTGCCATCCTTCCCCGCTGTCCAATTGATACCCAAACTGCTCAATGTGATCGCCAAATTCTTTCCTCTCGTTTTCGTCTCTCACCCATTCTTCACTTCTTGACTCGTAGTCCCACTCACCTACCTGCTGACGATACTCTCTAACATGCACCTCACTCACATGTGGTACACGAGTTCCAAGCAAAGGAGACTGTAAATGTGCAGGTACGTCTCCAGCAGGATACGACAACAGGACTGGTCGACCAGGCACGATAATTAGTTGTCGTTTTATACTTGAATGTGGAATGCCCCATCCTGGATTGACATCGATTTTGGCATTGTGAGTTGCATCATCACTGCCATACAAACGAGGAAGTTGCACACTGTCTTGTTGCATTCTTGTTTCAGGCACTGGCAAGTTGGCAGCCTCTTCTCGAGCTGAGTTTAGTGCCTTCAAGAACAATGCAAGTTATGTCATGTGTTCACTCATAGCTACAAAGTACTCTTAGGCTAACTTTCTGAAGAATTTCTTCTGTTTCAGGTGTCAGCTTGTCATGAGAGAAACGGCATTCTGGACCGTCATAGCAGTGATTTCCAGTGTGGTAGTACTTGCATGGAAATTCACGTGAAACAAGAGTCAAGAAAGAATTCAACACAAAGTATAGACTAAACATTGTCGTAAATGTTTGTTTACAGGTTGCTAAGCAGTTGAGTGACTCGATGTTCAGTGTGCATGCAGGTACACTGTACCAATTTTATACATGTGTATATTGTCAGCTAGTTCAATGCATAACAACAAGCAACTGCTCGCTTAATTAATTAAAGAGCAAATGAGCAACACTTGCTGTACAAACTACGTCAAGCTCATACCTACAGCAATGTTGAATGTATGTAAACGTAATCAAGTGTAGTGTTTTCTTCCATAAATTAGTCACACTGCTGAGCACGACAGTTCAGCTATGGCTAAATCAGAGTGATCTAAAGAGAATTCGTGAGAAAGCTACATCTGTATACATTGCCAGACTGCCATTATAACCACCTTCCCTAACATATGTCAAAGCTACAATAATGAAAAAATATGTGGGCAAAACATTTACAATGTAATTTGACAAAAATTTCCTGATTGCTGTTGCTAGAGTGTTAGACCAGCTGAATGCCTTCGTTCATTTTGCTTTAGTGGTACTACACACTGTAACTCTGAAAGCCCTGCCCACCTCTGGTGTCAAACATTGATTACCAAATTCAGATAGATCCCTATTCTATTCATGTAAAACCAAACATTCCCTAAGAAATTTTCACATTAACAATAATGCTGAATTCAGAATTCTGGGGCGATGTGTGTGGGCCTCTCTAACCCTCACTATAATGTCATAGTTAACAATGCATTTCATTGTCTAGACCTGAAACAACTGCTTGTGCAAGACTAAGTAAACTCGGTAGGTGTGCTGTCAGCTGCTCAAAATCAATAAATAACAAAATTTTTGGTCAAATTTTGAATAGTAATCCATTAGGCATGATGTATTCGTATGCATTACCTAATTTTTAGGTTTAAATGTGTGACCCAATCACGGATTCCATTTTTTAGATTCTCCATTCCCAGCACTGATAGGTAAGTGTTCAATGGCTGTTGTGTTCCTAACATGTCTTATTAATCGAGTTAACACTTACAGCATCACATTTCTTTGTGTGGTCTATGCAAAATGGCCAATGTAGCACTCTCGTCTATCACTCACACCTATAGATCGTCTATATACTCTCTAGCTACACAGAAATTTTAGACCTATTGCCATCTAGAGCAACACTAGCCAGAAATCAACCAAATCAACTGATAAACATGATACATGATTCACTCATTTATGTCGGCCGCATTCAGGCTTTCTTTTGGATGTTAAGATATCTGAGGCTTTTGTAGTTGCATTTCTGCATTCACATTTCTGGTATGTCACTCTATTGTACCATTTAGTGCAGAAAGCTCCATCATTGGGACTGTAAATCAAAATCTTTATGTCCACGTGTGCAGTTTTGTTTCACAGTGTACCCACACCTGCTCACAAGTGGCCTTTCTACTTCCATCTGCTGATTGTTTGTGATATCAATTAATCTATTTTCAAGTTAATAAGCAAAGTATCTGGTTTGTTGCTGCTTTGCAGGAACACATAAATGGTAATGAATCAGTAGTGTAGCGATGTCAATTACCAATCAAAATTGCCTAGTGTGTATTGCCTAGTGTGTTGTTTCTGATCATTTCAAGTTGTTTCAATCCAGCAAGACTGGTTATAATTCTGACATCCACATTTATTGCCTATTAAACGTTATGGTACATACTAGTATGTGCTCTACTTCTGCATTAGATTAGAGAGCAGGCACACTGAACCATCACACAGATTGAAGTGTCTACAGCCTGTGAATTAACATTGCTTTAACTCTTTCTGTTTGTACCTATCTTTCCTCTTCTTTTGTCATGTGTTTGCCAATTAACTCTCAAACACCATAACTGCCACTCATTATTCATTGTTTTTCCTGCCTTGGTATCATCTACAATTTACAATATCCTTCTACCAGTAAAATGAAACTACAATATCTAGAGATCATCTTGTACAGCAAGGTGCCAACAAATTATACAAACTGGGCATAGACACATTGCAGTTGAGCTCACACGATTTTTGTAGTATGACTTCGTCACAACAGGATTGCCTAGTCTACTTCTGTGTATGCTCGATGGCTTCAAGTATTGTACAAAAATATACGAAACAACTGTGTTTGAATGGTTGTAACTAACTGAGTTCATGTGACAACCAGTGAGGTTGCCATCCTGACGACTAAAGTCACCCACGTTATGGTGGACCCAATAATTTTTTGTTTTTATGCTGTAGAGTAGGATAGTGAAATTACAGGGTCAGATTAGGAGTGACACCTCTGAAGTCCTGGGATTTTGTTTACTTGCCACAACAATCAGTTTATTTATTTGATATTAATGAAATATTTGTAAAAGTCTTAACTCCTTGATGACTAAAAATTTTGTGAGGTTGCCAAAGTGATGACTATTTCTGTCATAAAATTTCAAACACTAAACAAGCAGTGACTCTAGATCCCAAATCGGAATATTGGAGATAATGCATTGCTCCCATATTATCATAACTTTTAGTTCTAGTTTTGTAGTTTGGCCAAGGTCACATGGAGACTGATGCATGCATGTAGTAATGACATGGCATGTCAATGCTTATCTTGGCTGTCCTCCAACAACCTTGTGTGTGTGTGTGTGTGTGTGTGTGTGTGTGTGTGTGTGTGTGTGTGTTCAAGCATTTGTGCATTACCTACAGTTAGAATTACATTCCCAAAGTGCATGAACCCACTACCAGTTACAGTCAGATTGTTGCATTGGTTTCATACCTTAGTGTTGCATTAAATTTCAGTCGCAGTTTGGCTGGTTCTTATGTTAGTGGAACACTAACATTAGAGTGTCAGTTTCTCATTCAGTGTGCGTACTGTTTGTTGTGTTTGTTTACTGTTGATGAGTTTGCATAAAGTGATTGATTAATTACTGATTTGAGGTGAATGTAAGGATATCATGAAGAAAGAGGCAATCTCTGCCTCGGACACATACTCCTGTTGAATAAAACTTGCACAACTCCTTCTTCTTGTGTCGCGATCCTTCGTGTGCAAACTCGCATTCATCACCCTGACATACAATATGCATTGGTGTACAACAAGTGGTGCAGTTGACAGGCATGCTTGAATAAACAGACAGACGACAGACAGACTGACATTTGGACAGACAGACAGATACATAGACAAACAGACAGATAATCAAACAGACACGCACACAGACAAACAAATAGACAGCCATACAGACAGAGAGAGACAGACAAACAGACAGACAACAGACAGACAACAGACAAACAGACCCGACAGACAGGCAAACAGACAGACTGACAGAAACAAACATACAGACATACATGTACATACCATACAGCCAGCCAGACACAGACAGACACACACACAGACAAACAAATCTACTCACATGCACCCAATCAACTCATGCAAAGTCTCATACCATCGCCCATTAGAACATCGAGCTTCTCAGCTCCAATCTTCAACCACTCCACTAAACAATATCTCCTACCCATCCACTCGTTCATGCACCAACAAACGTTCGCCCGACGTCTACAACTCACCTTTCTACAAACACCACGCGCCCAAAACTTGCAAGTTACTCTTGGCTGAGGTTTTGGAGCTCTAGATGCCTCTTTCCTCATTCTACTCAAATATTCGTGTGTCTTCTCATCTCTCAACAACGGCCTCTTTTCTCTATCATGTGAACGGTTGTGACTTTCATCATCATACCTATCACGTCGACTGCGTGAATAAGATCGATCCTCACGCTCAGGATCAGAGTCCGAGTAGGGGGAGTCATCACTATGCTATAAATACATGAGACACAACCTTCATTTCTAGATAAAAATGCAAACTTCACTGCAATAAATGTATGTACCCTGTTGGCACGTGGTGACGGTACCGATCGATTGGTTGGATAGAAGTCAGCCCAAACTTCAATTCCCTGACAAAAGCAGCAACATGTACCAAACTACAATTGTGTTTATTGATATCAATATCCCAAAGAACAGCCAGTCTTGGTTGCCATGTGGACAGAATAATGTACCCCATATAGTAGCAATGCAGACAAAACACACTTTCAGTGATTGATGCCCAAAGTCCCAAATCTTAAAAATAACAAAAATTGGCTTTCCGAAATCTAGTGAATTTATGATGCAGATTTTGTGCATCTGAAATGGTGACAGACGACTCTATCTGACAAGGTCAACACTGCTAAGGTAGACATCAGGATTCATGACACTGAAACCATCTAATACAAGACAGTTGCTAAGCAGCTTCAGCTTCACTTTGTCAAGCAACATGCACACCATTCAGCCTAATCAATGAACCCAATTTCAACTTACTGCCAATTAATTTGGTCACATAAAAACACATGCACTTTCGGTAAACCTTCCAGTTGTTCCTGTAAACACGGACACGCCCCTCAAGTCGTTTCCGATTGATTTCGATGTGAAATGTGCCGGAATTCAACACTCAAGTATGAGTGAGTAATCACTATTGCACGCCCGGTACCAGGCAACCTAACGCAGAATTGCGGCCTACAATTGCATCATCCATACTAGGCCTCGGTTTCAGCGCACGAGTTTTGATAGTTCGAGCGCCGTTTGCACGCACCGCACGCACGCACGCACGGCCACAGTTTGGCACATTCGGATTTCTTCGCACGGCTAGATAAGCAGAGACGCCTGCTGCCCGCACCTTGTTGACATTCGCCTCTCCCTTTCGGCGTCCTTTCAATATCTATAGTGTACTTATAGAAACTTGCTATATTGCGCTACAACCATCACGTCGCGCCACCGCCCAACTGCAAGACCATGGACGTCCATACTCGTACACTCAAGGGCGTCCGTGGCCTCAAGTTTTTGCGCTATTTACCAAGTGATACACAATTGGTACACGTAACACTACAGGTACAATCTTACAGAGCCTTTTACGGTTACACATCAATTGGAAGTCCGGTTGCATTTTTCTAAAAATCCTTTGCAAACTTGTAAACATTTACGTTACCCAAAAGGAGGCCCCTTCAAACCATAAATGTACACACTTCCCGACGCATATCCGTCACTCGTTCCCGGCGGTGTATAGGTTGATAAAACGAACGTTTTGCTTGCACAGGTCGCCAAACAAATTAAGAATTCATTAATATTAACAACCACATGTCGACCAAGCGCGCAACGGCCGTTCACCTCAAATAGGGCCCCCTCTCCCGTTCTCTCTCTCTACCTTTCTTGTATTACGATGCGAAGTTTCCTCGCGTTCGCGATCCTTTTCCTTCTCCTTTTGGCCACCGACACGGGGCGGCGGCTCGGGTGACTTTTTCGCCTCTTTTTCTCCATTTTCCTCGTTGTCTGACTCCAGAATTTCACCCTCCTCAAGATCCTCGTCTTCCGCGGTTAAGGGGGAAGAGGGCAGCTCACCCTCCTCAACAGCCGGAGCATCAGACATGATAAAATCGACGAAAAAACCAAGTGACTGTCGCTCGTCGCTTTGCAAGTTTAGTGCGACAACTAAAAGTTTATGGAAGTACTTATGTGCTGTATTGAGCGTACGGCTTGACCTGAGAACGTCTTGACGTGTCACACTACAGAGAAACGGCGCAACGATTTCACAAACAATGCGGAACGTCCAGTAAACGCATGCGCATTGGCTAACGCCTACGCGCCTGCGTCATACCAAAAATGCTTTAAAGCACGTGACCTCCACGCACGTGCCGCGCAGTCGCTTCCTGCTATGGACTCGTTCACTTTCTCGCAGCTCGAGCAGCGATTGCAGCAGGTTTTAGGCACTTTCAGACGGTTTTAAATGTGTGTCTTATTGTTGTGCGCGTTCAGACCGGGTTTGCTGATGGAAAACTTGCTGTCATCAATTTTGTTGGTGGAAACTTCTCAGGATCTCAGGTAAATGCGTAGCTTTGCTGTCGTAGACTTCACGTCACGAGAGATGGAGACTCGTGTCTAGTTGATTACTTGTGTAGTTTTTTGTATGTAAGAATCTTGGTAGGTGTGTAGAGTTGCTGTTTGTTTGCATGTCTGTCTGTTTGTTTTGTGTTTGTCCGTCTCACTGTTATGGAATTGAACATAACAACTCACCGTCTTTTTGTCTGTCCGTCTGTGTGACTGTCAGTCTTTGTGTCGGTCTGTTTGTGTGTCTGTCTGTCTGTTTGTGTGATTGTCTGTCTGTTTGTGTGACTGTCTGTCTGTTTGTTTGTCTGTCTGTCTGTGTGATTGTCTGTCTTGGTGTCTGTCTGTTTGTGTGACTGTCTGTCTGTTTGTTTGTGTGACTATGTTTGTGTGTCTGTCTGTCTGTCCGTCCGTGTGACTGCCTGTCTGTCTGTCTGTCTACTTGTCTGTTATTTAATTGAAACATACTTCTAACAATTATCCAATATCTAACTGCATGCCTGTCTGTCTGTTTACCTGTCCATCTGTGTGTCTATTTGTCAAAATTCATAGAATGTCAGCTGAGTATCCAACTTGTCTGTCTGTCTGTCTGTCTATCTATTTGCCTTGTTTACCTGTTTGTCCATCTTCTGTGTATTCAGTCCACCGTCTTGCTCACATGTACATACACCAATGTGTCGGTGTTCTCCACCAATATAATGTCATCATACAAATGTTTGCATTAACATGTATTAAAAAGTTACTCACATATCTGTGTTACAATTTTAACAACTTTTAGGAATTTTATTACACACATCAAACATAAAGTTTATTTTTCTGTTCATGTCTTAATCTTGCTGACAGCATATACTGCAATACCTATTTTATTTTGTAGCTTGCTCAACTGCTGAGACATTTTCCTCACTCGAGCAATCAACTGAAAGTTCTTCAAAGCATTCAACACGTTTGTTATGACCATCTTAATCTTGCTCAGTTCCTACAAATAGACTGATCCTTGATATCGTTTTCCTGTATGTAGAGAATAGTTGGCTTAACATCAATGGAAATCAAATTCATTATTAACAATATGCCTTTCTCAAATGACAAAGTACAAGCACTAGAGATACTATCAAGGTAGTCGATATTAATATTTCACAACCATTTGCTTTTTGTCCAAGCTAGCCTCGTACCAGATCCTCTCGTGTCGTCGTGCCCGGTTCCCGTACAATTCGACATCACAAGAGGGTCTGGTACGAGGCTAGTCCAAGCTTCCTGCTGAGTATGCCCATACAGTCAATGCAAATGTTTCTTCGTTAGACAAACATGTTATGAGAACACAAAGACAGTATGTATAGAGATTTAAGTTAGAGTGGACACACAGCTTGTCTCTGATGCTATTTTAGTAACAAATGCATTCACAATTGTTGATAACCATTTACGCAAGTGCACGTGTGTGTGTGTGTGTGTGTGTGTGTGTGTGTGTGTGTGTGTGTGTGTGTGTGTGTGTGTGTGTGTGTGTGTGTCCACTGATACCTCCTCCTCTCTGTGCATTGTAAGGAAACTTTCTTGTTGGTTACATGTTGTCGTGGCTGTTATGTCTTTATCACCCACTGTTGCAGCTCTTAATGCATGCGCAGGTACAACAGTTCAAATACCTTTCTTACTGTCACTATACACTGTACCACGATTTCTGATAAAATCTGAAAAAATGTTGAAGTTACATACTACGTATTGTCTGAATGTTGATTATTACACTTATAGGCATGTCATTGATCCAGCCAACCAGTTCGTGATTTTGGAAAGTTTTTCATTCCCATCCGACAGACAAAGGGCTCAGCAAGTTCTCACACAGGTAAGTGACAATACAACAACAGTACGCAACATCCAGTAAACAGCTACATATGAAGCATGGCTATCGATATTGTTACCTTGTTGACATAACTAATTCACTCAATTAATTAAAATTACTGTAGTGTAAACATAACGTTAATGTGTTTCTCATTATATGTTCTATCTATCCCTACAGATACCAGCATGACTATTACACAAGCATTTTAGATCTCTATAATACGTCATTGTATGTAGAACCAACATATGGTCGCTGGTGCGGATGCGAGTGGACTGTCAATGGGAGGATACTCACCAGCTCCACCGGCATACCTGCAACCCACACAAAACAGTTACCCGAGCAGCTCAACAGGATACCCACCCCAAGTAGCTGCTGCGTATCCATCAGGATATCTGCCACAAACATCTGAGCCTTACTCAAGCGCTTATCCTCCACCTACATACATGTATCCATCACACACAACACAAGCAGGAGCTTATGCAGCAGCTCAACAAGGAGGAGCTTATCCACCTACTGCACAAGACGGAGCGTACCCAATGTCCGCACCAGGAGCTCATTATCATGGAGGCTCCGCAGCATATCCTCCACAGCAACAAGGTGCATATCATCCTAGCGGACAGTCTGGAGCTTACCCTCCACGAGGAGGAGAAGGATATCCTCCAGGAGGAGCATTTCCTCCTTCACAGTCTGGCTATCTTGGAGGTCACACAGTGGGCACTGTGAGAAGGTTGAGATATCTATTGTAGATGTGGTGTGTACATTGTACTTGTTAGGGACTGGGAAGTCAAATGATGGGAACCCCATTCGGTGGGGTGGCCACAGGACATGGCATGCCAACAGCGGTAAGCAGTTGATGACGGTCGTAATGTCAAATCATGTTGATTATTATACTTGAAACAAATGCTTGCACATGGACACCGTGGCTGAACTGCAGTGCATAGACAAATGATGCTTTCAACTTTCATTATTTACAACATTGTTTAGAACCTTGCTTGTGTGTGTGTGTGTGTGTGTGTGTGTGTGTGTGTGTGTGTGTGTGTGTGTGCATGCGCACGCACGCGCGCATGTGTGTGTGTCTATTGTTCTATTCAATCATCACCAATCCTTTCTCAGCCAGACGTCATCAAACAGAAACTACCTACCATACCTAGTAGAGAAAAATATTACCAAGACACAACTCAGACATACATACAACAGCACGTCATCCATGTCTTCTGAAATTAATATCAAACATGAATGACAGACCAGCTACCATCTCCTATTGTATGCATACCATATACAGACAGCCAAAGAGGCAAGCAGCAATTGAAGTATACTGTACTGTAGCTTGTAGTGTGTTTCAACTCTCAACTTAAAGGTATTTCAATTCACCAGACAACAAACTTCCTACATAAATACGATAAAGAGAGCAGGCCAGTCTTAATATGTTTGAGTATTGATATAAACAATATAAAATTTTGATAAAAATTTATGTACAAACTTTTTTGAATAAACAAAAGAAACTGTCAGAATGGCAAATAGAAAACTTGAATTCTATGTAATAAATTGCTATTCTTGTGCTGTGCTGTAGGGTGCCTATCCTCCAGCCGGTCCACCGGGTTATCCTCCTCCATACTGATGACCGAACCGACAACTTGGTATATGAAATACTGTAAATTAATTTGAATTCTGAATTTGTGCTGTCGCTAGTAACTACCTGAGTGGATTGTTTAGATATAGACATTGTACATACATGTACTGTGGTTGTTGAAATATAATGATGAAATGGATGCGTATTAAAGTTATTAATTAACTGAAGCTGTGTGTGTGTGTGTGTGTGTGTGTGTGTGTGTGTGTGTGTGTGTGTGTGTGTGTGTGTGTGTGTGTGTGTGTGTGTGTGTGTGTGTGTGTACACAAACATGCAAATCATTATAATCACAAGCAAGCGACATATGCCTCAACCGGTATAGAACATTAGCAAAACAATACAAGCAGTGTGCAAGTGTCACCAAATATTATTAAAACAGGGCAACATGAAATTTACAAAAATTATAAGTCTCATCCTTAATCAACGTCCACTGAGAGGATTGTTATACAGCCATCTCTGGTTACTTTGATGAAATAGCTACACAAAATGGCCACATAAACCAAACACACAAAATACAGTAAGTCACTCATACAGTCAATTGTCTGTAGCTATTATCAGTAGATAATGTATCAATTACAAGTTGTGGTAACATGATGTTAATTTACCTACCTTAGGTCGGTAATCTATTCCTTTAGACTGTCTTTCCTTTGCTTCAAACCTCTGGCCATCTTCAAGCTGGAGACAACATTACAGATAATACATACAGTACACAAGGTGAAATACACATGCACTGACACACACACACACACACACGCACACAGACACACACACGTGCGCACTGACAGACACACACAAATAGCAAATGGCAAATGGATAAGGAGCTGCTGTTAAACGGTAATGTCCCCAGCCAGATGGCTGGGTTCCTGTGCACTTAAGTAGGAGGTATGGGGGGGGGGGGGGGTGCTAAGCAATCTCCTTGAGCCTGGCCAGGTGCTCACAGGAGCACTGACTGCGACGCCAACTGTGGTGTGGGCAACCGAAATCCCACCCCGGACCCCAGTGGCTGATGGACTTTTTCACAGTCGGAGGCCTTTGCCACCCCAGTCAAAGACCAGGTACTCACTTGTACTCCTGAGTCGACACACACACACACACACACACACACACACACACACACACACACGCACACACACACACACACACACACACGTGCACACACACACACACACACACACACACACACACACATGCACGCACGCACACACACAAATGGCAAATGGATAAGGAGCTGCCATTAAACAGTAATGCCCCCAGCCAGATGGCTGGGTTACTGTGCTCTAAGTAGGAGCTATGGGCCGTGCTAAGAAATCTCCTTGAGCCTGGCCAGGTGCTCACAAAAGCACCGATTGCGACGCCAACTGTGGTGTGGGCACCCGAAGTCTCACCCGGGCCCTAGTGGCTGATGGACTTTGTCACAGTCGGAGCCCTTTGCCACCCCCGTCAAAGACCAGGTACTCATCTAACTCCTGAGTCGACACACACACACACACACACACACACACACACACACACGCACACACACACACACACACACACACACACACACACACACACACACACACATGCACACACACACACACACACACACACACACACACATACAAACACGTGCACACACACACACACACACATCCGAAATCCTAACAACTTCCATGAATACATTCTAGCAAGACTAATTTGTTATTCAATGTATTATTAACCATTCCATTAATTAATTATACACAGTCACTATCTATGTGTCCTATGTAAACTCACAGCTTTCTTCTCGTCAGTCGCTTTCTGGATGTCTCCCATCTTCAGAGCTACAGTGACATGTCTCCACAGCCTATGCAACACACAAGGTCACTCTGTAAGAAGATTCTGCAGAGTTGTAATGAACACCACAGTTGACTACACAAGTGACAACACAAACACTAGTTTACCGTCGTGATTCTAGTTCTCCTTGCTCATGCACCGGTCGAACGGATGGTCTAACAGTAGGTGCTGCAGCATTTAGTAGAATTGGATCCTAACACAAATTTAAATCCAACTGATCAAACAATCTCAAAATATATTAGTAATATATTAATAACTAGACAGCATGCACTCAGAGAGCACAAATCTCGGCAAAGAGAGCTTAGATTGCCCATAAGGTCACTCAATGCGGGCGGTTATTACTTGTAATATGTGGACCTCAGTCGAGTGTTGCTTCAAATGAAAGATACAAAGCATTACTCATTTGGAGTATCTTCTAGCTGGGCAACAGAGTTGAGCTAAAATTGATTGAAAGTTTGCTATCATCTAGACAGTAGATTCATCTAGTAGAGATCCTTAAAGTTACTGTAGAGATTAAGTATTCCTACCCAATGGTACATACAGTAATTCCTACGCAAGCATGACTTGCATCATCACTATGCTATGCCCACCAAATATATTTCAATGGTATGAACTCTGAAGACAAAACATGCAGCATTTTGGCCCATTTCAAATCTATTAACATGATTTCACTTCACTGTTTTCATATCTGTACCAAAGATACTGTATATTCTGTTATGACAGGCCCATTAGGAAGACCAGCCTTAGGCTGATAGGGCTACCTGTATAAATCTATCTATCTATCTGATCAGGAGATGGATATTTCACTTGCCCATCCCTGGAGTAAAGAGGTCGTCAAAAATTGCGCCAAACTGAGTGGATTTGCTGTAAAGAAAAGAGAAGAAATGAAAAATGCTAAATATGACGAGATTCTTCCAGGACACAGTGCACCAAAATGCATACCTGTAGTGTTTGAGCACTTTGGCACCTGGGGAGTTTCCGCTGAGCGTCTGCTGAACACTTTATCGCTCAAGTCCAAAGATAAAGAAGGAAAGAACAATTCTGCTGACTTCAAGACCTACTGGAGACGTCGGTTTTCCGTGACACTGCAGAAACTAAATGCTCGTGTGATAATGAAGAAACTGAACATTGTTCAAGGTGGTTCCATTTTAGATGATGAATTCAGGCGTGTCCAGGCACGCCCACATTAGTTTCTTAAGTTAGAGTTTAGGTTTGAGTTTAGTTGACATTTTATGTAGTTTGCCGTATCTATCAAATGTCATTGTACAAGATAATTGGATATATCTAATAAATAATCTATCTATCTACTTGTCTATAGACAAACCAACACAACAAGTATGGCAATAATGAAGTAAAGTTTTTGCTATTGCCCATACTTCTTCACCTTTTCTTTAGTCTTGTGGCTCTCTACTCTAACCACATAAGACAGTAGTCAGTGACTGTAGTGACTGGGTGTGCATAAATTGATAATAACAATAATTTTTCTTGATCTGAGACATACAAAAATCAGAAAGGCAGTGACCAGAAACTAATATACTGTATTTCTTGGAGTGGACTGATAGTAATAACAACTAGACAGCACTTGGAGAGTGCAAATTTTTGCCAGATTCCTCATAATGACATTATTAATTAATCATCCCATGACAACTATTTTAAGGGCTTTTGTGTTCACACATAGTGTTTAAATGACATCCTTTCTCTATCAATATCAATAATTGCATGGAGGTGGTATGGATGCATATGCAGAAGTGAAACTGAGAGTCATCTCACAAAAGGTTTCAAGGAGCCAACCCCTTGAAAGGATGCCCCAGATCAGGCGTAATCCCCAAGCTAATCGATTGTTCATCTATCAAAGTTGTATTATCCTGACAAAGCTTAATAAAATCCATCCACACAAGTTTTGGTAATCCTGCTCAAAAACAAACAAACAAACAAACAAACAAACAAACAAACAAATGCCAATGAAAACATGACCTCTTGGGCAGAGGTACTACTACTACTACTACTAATAACTACCACTATCTTGTTAATTAATTAACTAATTAAATTAATGAATTAGTCAATGAATTCTAGTTAATGATAACTAAAAGTAATGATGCTACAAATAGCACATAACCATACTGTAACAGTGGGCCTATGCTCTGGACCTGTACGCGGAGCAGATAATACCACCCACATGTGTTAGTTGTAGAGCCGGCCATGTGCCCGCAGTCTGTCCACTGACACACTACTGCAACCCTAGTGTATGCATGCCTCAGGTTAACACAAATGGTTAGTTTACATAGTAAACGTAGGTTAACATAGGAGTAGAAGATTACAGAGGTTAGCTGAACATTTGCAATGTTAATAATAGCTAGCAGTTGAACTAAGTATAGATACAGATGACTGTGAGAACGTTGCACTGCTCAGTTAGCATTGTGTAGCTGGTAGCTTTCTTGATATCCCTCCCTCCCGCCCATGTTTTAGGGAGGTTGTATGAAATATATATCAGGTAGCGTGCCAGGGCAGGCGCCTTGTTCAGGCCAGTCTTGGCCCAACATTACGAGTGTACCTCCACTCAGGTTGCGACGTCAACGTGACTAACATCTTCGGCACAAGCCAGTTGTCTCATGTACGTCATTAAACGGAATGGGTTCTGTAATGGTCTGTTGAGCCTGGTGTGTTGAGCCTCCAATGTCAACTCCACTGACCTCTTGGGCTAAGTGGAGTGAGAAAGTCTCCAACGTCAGCTTGACTGACCTCTTGGGCTTGAGTAAACGGTGGTTCTAACACGTGTTGATCCTCCAACGTCACCCTGAGCGACCTCTTAAGTTCACACCACTTGTCAGAGCTCAGAGTGTGAGCTGACCACTCTGGTTAACCCATTGTTCACAAATCCCTCACAACCTGGCACGTTGCCCCATTGAAACCCACACTGTCTCGTGTCTACTCGGTATCACAACTAGCAGGCATGTTGCTTACAACACAGTAGTGGATTACGAGTGTTGTTAACTCATAGCAACTGAGGCTGTGCTTCTCATAGCAACTGAGGCTGTGCTTACACCCTTGCTTTCATAGCTACGAGTCTTCTGTAAACCATAAACGATCATAGACAACTATATGCAAAATAGGACCGTATAAGTGATTGGCTGGTGTTTACATGTGAGTGTAGAAGATTAGAAGAGCCATGTTTACGTAATTGAAACTAACTAAGTAGTAAGTGACTGACCTTTCCGTCAAACGCCATTGTAATTTTGTCATTCCATTCTCCAGTAATCTTGTACAGAGGAGTCTGAGACGAAATATGACTAAAGAATAAACACGATCATGGCAATAACAGCACACATCAGTATTACCCAAATATAAGGCACAAGACATAACAAACACAAGTACACGTAAAAACTTTGCATGAATGCCTCCTCTGCTAGATCAAGCAATTATCTCTTTTACTAATCCTGCTGTCTGTCTGCCACTGATTTATGACTAACGTTGTCACACACTAATGACACTAAACTCCAAATGATGACAATAAAGTACCAACTGAGTGTGTCCAAGTGACCCTATTTTGCTGATCAGCATTTGATCTAATTGGTTCATGTGCAGAACGTTATCACCCGAATGCAATAGCATTATAATGATTTTTTGGAAGTTGGTCTATGCTATAGCATCAATTTTAAAGAAAACCATATCAATGCCTGGATGCTGCAAAATTGGTACTTTCATTTGATTTAGTTTGTAATGTGATATAATTGCAAACAAGGACTCATACAAATATACATGCACACACACACACACACACACACACACACACACACACACACACACACACACACACACACACACAAACGCAGACAAGTTAATTTCAAATAATATCTTTATAAATCTGAAATATATTCTTACTTGTTAATTAAGAAACAACAGATGTACTGTTTCCAATGTTTTTCAGTAATATTCTCTTAAAAATTTTACCTTAAAAATTATAGAACTAGTAATTGAAGCTGTGCTTACACCGTCGCTTCTACAGCTATGAGCCTTCAAAGTACTGAACATCACGTACGCTACGAGAAGTAATTGTCACGAAGAATTACGAATATACAAGCTAATTTCTTTCTAGACGTGCTACTTGTAAAATGTATTTAAAATCCTACATAGCAACTGTCGTTTCGCGTGACCTCAAAGTCCGTAAATAGTCTGTAGTCGTAAGTAGAGTCTTCATATACGGGACATAAAATCTCTCCTTACGTAATGTTAGATTCCCGTATAAATATCGTAAAACCAAGAAAGCGATCGATTTTGGGTCAGCAGTTGCAGACAGGTGAGTTCTGTTGTTTATGTCCGACAGGTCCTAGCAGTCGCAAACATGAATTACACTGTTCTGGTGAAAAAACTCTCTCAAGGAAGTTTCGCGTCTACGGTGGAATGTTTGTCCATTGTCTTTGGTTGCCACATACGACATAAAGGAATTAATGTTTAGTGATTGGGCCACACAAAGAAGGCGTGGCACATTCCTGCAGCGTGGCAGACATAGCCAGCCAGCCAGCTAGCCACATAGTCCCCAGACCGGAAGTCGGTTCAGCCCTATACGTTTAGAGTACGCTACTCGCCAAGTCCCGTGACTTTTTACAAAGTCCCTATTCTTATAGGCTCATAGCTGAATAATAAAAGTACATTTTTGCGCCTCAAAAATTGCAACATGTCAATGCTTTTGCCTTTGCACATGCTCACAAAACAATGTCAAAAATGGCTGTTAGATCAAACTCCGTAGCTCAAGATGACAACCCGGTGAAGAAGCGAGCGACTTCACTGCTCAACTACGGCTTCCACTTTCAAATTGAAATGCCAGTACCACTTCAGGTGTGACACACTACTTCTGTAGAGTCAACTGGCAGAAAAATTTTGCTGCAGTATTAGTGCTGAGTAGTGTTCAGAGATGACAAGATCTTGTCACTGGATGTAAAATAATTAAATAAAAAAATGACTAAGGGCTCACATCAAGACCTCAAAAAATATGATTTACAAAAAATTCAAGATTAATTTTGGAGCCTCAAAAAGACATAGTCTCAATACACATTACAAGCAGTGAGGTATATTTGCCATATGAGATCACCTGATTTCTCCAGAAATCTTGTGTGGTTTGCCTCCATAGAGTGGCTGACATAACACATGGGTGTAAGCTGACAGTCAACAACCTTGTGCTTAATTAACATACCTTAGTGTGAAATGTTATTGATGACTGATATCCAGTTTTTTCACAAATGATATTGACACGACCTCCTAATTCTATCCACGGGACAGTCAGAATTGACCTGATACATACAATGAATTGAAATGTTGACTATGTAAATACAAACATAAAGACAAATACAAACACAGACAGACAGAGAGACAAACAAACCGACAGACAGACAGACAGACAGACAGACAGACACACACACACACACACAGCCAAACAAACAAACAAACAATCAGACAGAAACAGAAAAAACAGACAAACAGATGCACACACACACACACACACACACACACACACACACACACACACACAGTGTTCTCGCCAGTACCGCCATTTTGACAGTTGGGACAAGAAAGACACGTTTGGGAAGGAGAAAACAGCAATTATTGACCGTTGGGAACAAAATGGAACAGCCTACCTACCATACATAGTGTGGAATGTCTTCCTTCAAGATCCATTGTGGATTTAGAGCCATTTACTTCTTGGTCTTGATGGTCCCAACATTCCTCTAGAACAATCTCATGACATCTAAATTCTTCGGGCGTGGTCATTTTGTTGTTGCAGTAGGTGTTGTACTAGGTACTGTTTATCTTCATGTTTAGTAGGTACACCTTTGCAGATCTCTTTACAGCATAACCACTCAACTGGATGTATCAATTCCCTAAATCATTATGGTTACAAAAACATAGTGATCCTCTCTCACAGAGCACAATTGCAGCTAAAAATTGTCAGAGCTTTTGTATGGATTTTACACATGATTACGCTAAAATATTACTAAAAAATCGTTGCATATTATTAGCTAGTTATGGTCAAAAGAAGGATAAATGGCCAGAAGGCGTAGTAGCATCCCTATACTATTCATTAAATACACTATTCATTTCCTAAGTTTGAGGGCACAGTAGCCAACATATATGTGCAACTTACTCTTGTAAAGCTCAGCTCACAATCCCAGTTTTAAGTTAATTACGTCAACTTGTCATTGTAATAATCTAGTGTATAATATTTCTATCTGTGTTATCTTCAACAAGGTTATGTTCAATGAGGTTTATTCCACAAGTCCGGAGAGGCTACTGTATTGAATGGTCTACCAATCATGCAGTAGCTACATGATTATACATGCATAAGACTCTACGTAGTACAACTAGGGAAAGGTAAAGTAAAATATTACGTTATCACCAAATATGTCAACATTAAACAGTTGATGACGTCATTATATTTGATGACGTCTATTGACGTTTGGCAAAATATCCTGGCTAGAACACTGCACACACACACACACACACACACACACACACACACACACACACACACACACACACACACACACAACCACACAAACATCATCCGGCCAACATGAAAAACAACACGACTACAACCTCACCTAGCAAAGGCACTCGGAAGCGTAAACTTGTATTCCTCGTCATACTTCAACACCGATATACAAACTACAGAATGCAACATCAACAGCAAACATACAAAACTCTAAACGCAACCTCAACCTTCTCCTTCTAAGTGAACACCGATTGCCATTCCTAGAAACCTAGTCTTTGTCCATACATCGCCATTCATTTGAATTTTTTTACTAGGACACTCGACGTAAAGTGCAGAAACTGAACAACAAACATGTCAATCAACCAGTAAACCAATACGACACTCTACAACATCAAACTGTTCATACAAAAGCACCAACCAAACTAACTGACTGATGACAGTCAATACACAGTACAACTCAGATTATCCCGACTTTTTCGGCAAACGCCAGGTTGTCCGGACAATTGAAAGTCTGGATAAAAGTAATGCAGAGTTCTAGCTAAAACTGTTTTTACTGTCAAATTAATGGTTGGGAAGGTGTTTTGACGGTTGAACGCCATTCAACCTTCAAGTTTTGTACAGTATGTTCAGCGTTGACAGGAAAACGCAATGTTTGACTGACGATCACAAATGTTGTAGGCTTTACTCGATTCTTGTAAAAATTAAAGACATTTTCAGATTGAGGTCATCTAAATCGTAAACAATAATGTTTGTAAACTCTTGATGAGAGAGTATTAGAAAGCGAACCAAAATCTCCACAAACACCAAAGAGGCGTAGCCAAACAATGTGGCCTGTGACGGTTGGGCTGCAACCCTGAGGTGCATTTCTTTAACTCCACAACCCAATCCAGTTGAGTTTGTGGATCTCTACCGCATTTCTTTACCTTCACAACCGAATCCGGTTGAGCGAGGTGGATTAGTTTGTGGACATAGGCATGGCCAAGTAGTACATGCATGTGGAAATGAAGTGGAGGAGTCAGTAGCAACAGATGGGTGACTTTAAACAACAAACACAGAAGCTGCATATGCGGCAATAGACATGCAAAGGGACAACATTGATCCATTTCGCACTACTAACACAATGCGCATGCTCACGTCTACTTGCATGTTTCTTATTCCACACCAAACCGATTCCAGTGGAATATTTCCGGTTAATCCAGTAGAGCTCAACCGGATTAGCTTGTGGAGATTAAAGAAATGCACCCCTTAGATAAAACCTTGAAATGGTGTGGTGGCCTCCTTGAGACTCAGTCATACATTGACAGTCAAGTACATAATGAGCAATGTTTAATTAATTAATTAACTATACAGCAATATTAGGTCAACAACGGCTCAACACATTTAATGATCAGATGTACATAAAACAGAGTCCTCAATTTTGGAGTAGGTTCACAGGTTTCCATGTTGAACAAATGATGTCACGCGTGTAACACGTGAAAGACATGTGCTTTTCGGGTGGAAGTACATTTGTGCGGATTAGCGAAATGTCCAGGGTTGTTTACTGTTGTCAGATTCTCATAACTTCATACAAAATCTGACTGTCACACATTCCAATTGTCTGTCTGCAGTAAACGCATACGACAAATTCAAAGTTGCATAACAGATGACAGAGTTTAACAAAATACACAGTAGTTTTAGTTTTATTCCCATTCCTTTTTGCTTTGCTAAGAATGTCTACACAATATGTTCATGTCACATTACATGCTAGTTTCTCGAGCCGTACTTCCAACTTCCATATTAATATGAAACACTCACAAGCACTCGCTGCCATTTTCCTAACCTTTCAAAAACAGTAGACATGCCTTCCCTCTTCTAAAGCCACTATCATGATTTGTATGACAGAAACAAGCCATGCCTTATTGACACATTTGCAAAGCCAAGCCCGTCCGTCTAATAGCTCATTCACACGAGCACTTGTAACAGGGTCACATAGGTCAGGACGTTTTTGAAAGATTGTGTGAATGCGAGCCAAGCCTAGTCAAGCTGAGCTGAGCTTGAATGGCTCACCTCAAACTGCCATGCCAACAAGGTTTGGATCGGATTGGCTTGGCTCCCATTCACCATGTGAACAGTAACCGAGCCGAACCACAGCCGTACTGTAGTCTCGCATAGCCCAAACCCTCTCCCTTGTGTTATACTTGTGTAGCCAAAATTTCTCCTGCTGCATCATACTTTAGCGATACAACCAATCTTTCCAACGTATTTCACCATTCAATTGTTGCTATGCCATCGAGAAAACGCAGGCAGTTTGTAGCTGGTTCATAATCAAGGGAAGGTAGCGGCAAGCATTCTAATGTACACATGACTGTATGTAAGTGTGTGTAGCAAGAGACACACTCGTTACATGAGCTGCCTCACTTTTCTGAACACCGTGTGAATGGGAGTTCGCTCGGTTCTCTGGCACAGGCTTGTTCAGCTTGGCTTGACTTGGTTTGGAAACAAGCTCGTGTACAAAAGCTGAAAATTCCCTCACAATGTCGTAACACACTGACTTACCGGGTGGATGATGTGACACTTGCTCGGCTGTAAACTTTACATCAACTGCTGACCCATCTGATGAATCTAATGCGGACGTGACATCAGACGACTGTTCGACAGATAGTCGACTCGTATCAGCCCTGTACGAGCACTCGAAGAACTCTCCTATGATTGGATTGTACGGTTTCCTTGCAGCATAACTCTACAAGAAAACACTGAAACGTACAGGATAAGTACGGCAAAAGATACACACGACTAACTCTCCGTCCAGCACCAAATGAAGTTAGAAAAAACTTCACAACCCGCACCATCCGGTCTTCAGCTGTTTGACCATCAGCAATGCTATAAAAAATCACATTTAACCACAAAGGCAGAGCAACCAGGAGCACGTAGTTTGCTAATATTTGCAGTGTTACTGCTGTTAAATACATTATTGCCGTATTGTCGCAAATAAAAGGCCAATCTCGAATAAAAGACGAAATCAAAGACTTCGTGCTGCATACAAACCGATCGCATTTAGAAGCCGATCTTTAGTTCAAGATGCACATGTGTTGGCCTGTGCTTGCAGTGTTCAATGATACCAACAATCATGACAAAGATGCACCTGACGCTCTTGAAACTGGCATCTCATGGTAGTAATGTCTATAGATCTTGCTTTTTCAAGTGATACTGTATTTGCCCGTAATAACGACCTGAATGTATACAAAAACCCTTTTCTGGGCGTAAACTAGGGCATGAGCATTAAACGGCTACTGCAGTCAAAAATCAAAAATTATTTTATAAGCTAGATCAAAAGGTCTACAAATGCATATTTTAGAAAAAATTAAATTAAATTTTTTGCAAATGTACTAAGAGAATGAGAGCAGTTGAAAGTTACTTCCATTTTCCATTTCCGGAATGGGGCGGATTAGCACATTGACGTCATTGGAAGTACCCCATCCATTGTTGTGATACTTGAGTATGGTGGGGCATTGTGTTGTAGGCTGCAACAACTCTAGTCAGTCTGGATTTAGTCTAGTTTGGATAATATACAAACAATAAAGTATTGCGGAAGTAGCTCAGGACTGCTCTCATTCTCTCAAAACGCGTGCCAAAATGTAATTCTATTTTTGCTAGACTAGACATATGTAGATCTAAAAAAATAATTTTTGATTTTTGCACTGCAGTGGTCCTTTAATTTGGTGACAGATCCTAGGCGTATACATGGTTGCAAAATGCTGTCGTTTGGCCAGTCATCATTTAGACACTCAAAGACAGAAATACCACAAACGCCTGTAATTATCCATTTGCAAGATCAAATGTACTGGTATCCGTACACCATTAGCATACATGCAAAAACTAACCACACACGCAAACCAGAGTCGTCGCACTAAAGCCTGCCAACAGTACAAGTATTAGTAATTGTAGCAAAAAATGAGTCTACGTACATAATGTTGTTTATTCTGCACATGCTTATCTGGGCGCATACTTGGGCACGGGCATATACTTAGGCATGGGCATTTCTTCGAGCTGAAAGTTCTGACCTGCTCCACCTGGGCGTATATATGGGCATGGGCATTATTATGGGCGAATATGGTATATAGTTGTTATGTCTATATGGTTCACATGACATATAAGCCTGTCTTGAATATAAGCCTGACTTAAATATTAGTCTGAATTTCAATTTGACTTATACAGAAATGAGCCCGGCTTCTATTTGCGACAATACGGTACTTCTAATCATGCCTCATTTCTTAGCATACTGTAATGCCGTGTATAACAACCATGCTTATTTGTGTACAAGGCAAATTGGAATTCAGGCTATATTCAAGACAGGGTTATATGGCATTTGACCAAGCAAGATTCGTTAAGGCATAGACATGACAACCATGTTCCACTTTAAAAATGCAAGATTTTTTAGCCACAAGTTACATATATCATAGACATGACAACACTATATCATTTTAAAAAGCACGATTTGTTACGATGACTACCATGAGATGCCAGTTTCAAGAGCGTGTAGCAACACAGTCTTCTTTGTCTTCATTGTCTGTGTCACTAAACGCTACACGCACTCCCCGACACATGTGCACATGCACATGTACATGTATGCATGCTGAGTGCCTTGAATAGACATGTGGCTTCTACACACAACCGGCTTAATTGCACGCAGCGCGAGGTCTTCAATTTTGCGATGTTATTTGAGATCGGCTTTCATACACGACGTTACACTATAACTTGCAATTAGTATAAGAAATACTAGCAATATAAGGTGTAAATGATTGTTTGATTCGGCCGCTGTTAACACACACACACACACACACACACACACACACACACACACACACACACACACACACACACACACACACACACACACACACACATGCACACACACACACACACATGCACACACACACACGCACGCACACACACATGCACACACGCATGCATGCACACGCAATGCACACATGCAAGCACACACACACACACACACACACACACACACACACACACACACAATCACACCTGGCAAACATCTCTGGACGTGACAAGAAATCTCCGTACATCTCCAACAAAGATCTCGTCTCAAGAATAAATGTCGGTAATACAACCTACCAAAAAACCATCACAACACACCTAAACAACAAATTCCAACCGGCTGACCTTTGACAGATCCATGCCCAATTTCAGTTGCGAGAGCAACTGAAGGACGACACTTTTTCTCTCCTTATCCGACTCAATTTCGAGATCCTCGTCTCTCTTGTCTCCATATAAATAGTCGTCTGTATTGTGATCCGCATTCAAAGCTTCGTTACCAAACTGATCAACAAACCGTTGAGGCGAATGTTCAGCACTACATTAGAAATCATATTAGACTTTGAAAGATAATTAAAATAAGATGCATTAGAATGTCGTAATGTGTTGGGTTCATGCCACTTGTCAGAGCAGCTCAGAGGGTGAGCTGTCCACTCTGGTTAACCCAGCGTTCACAAAGCCCTCACAATCTGGCACGTTGCCCCATTGAAGCCCACACTGTCTCGTGTCTACGCGGTATCGCAACTAGCAGGCATGTTGCTTACAACATGGTAGTGTATTACGAGTGATGTTAAAGATAATTAAAATAAGATGCAGTAGAATGTCGTAAATGTAGAAAAGGAGTGACCAACAAACATTCAACATACACAACAGTATGCAGAGTGGAATGAATATAGCGGTTGGTCATCGGTCAATGTCCGACCAACTGGTGTTCATGACCAACCACAATTTTTCTTTGATTGGACATACCGTATAAGATGAAACCTTGGCGGATTAAATTTTGGCAGTTGGACATCGTTGTTGGATAATTGATATTTACGATATTTCCCACCCACTAAGTAGTTTAAGTGGCTGCTTCTATACAGGAGTTTGCGATTACGGAATTTAACCCGCATGACTTCACCTACGTATACTTCATCAATGGCTGCATGGCCTCATTCTCATATTTAACCTCCCTGTTTGACAGGGTAGGCACAACAGGCAGCAAGCAGTGGTTACCATCTTGTAACCTCATCCGTGCCACATCGCATCATCACAGCCCTGCACATGCATGACACTTGATTCACGTGGGTGATGATGTCGACAAATCCCTGTGGTCAAATTGACGGCAGACGTTATATTGGTGCTTGCTAAAAAATC
The DNA here is from genome assembly GCF_963422355.1 of Corticium candelabrum. Classification (NCBI taxonomy): domain Eukaryota; kingdom Metazoa; phylum Porifera; class Homoscleromorpha; order Homosclerophorida; family Plakinidae; genus Corticium; species Corticium candelabrum. The sequence goes on from NC_085090.1 coordinate 5,765,110, forward strand.
CGCCAAAATAAATTCCCTGCCAATACTTCATCTTATACGGTACCTACATGGTTGGTCAAGGTGTAATAGTTATTGCACAGATGGTAGGGAATCAATGAGCAACCAAAAGTCTAGACAACTGATGGAAGCAGCAGGCAAATCTAACTATAGTGTTGATGATCACAAGATGATGATCACAAGATGTGTAAGTGCATACATGACCATACTGCAATATTGTAAAACTGTAAGACTGTAATCCTGTAAGACTGTAACACTGCAATACTGTAAAACTGCAATACTGTAATACCATAATACTGTAATATTGTAATATTGTAATACCATAACACTGTAACACGTAATATTGTAACACTGTAATCCTGCAATACTGTAATCCTGGAATACGGCAATACTGTAAGACTGCAACAGTTTATATTTTGATAGCAAGTTAATACAATAGTGAATATGATGCAACAAATAGAGAAATTGAACTAAATGTTGATGTCAATAATTACAAGAAATTTTGTGAAATCAAATAACAATGAAAGCCAAAAATCTAAATGTCAAGTCAACCTCTTTTGCTAGAGCACAACGTCCGACCAAAATTTAGCCTTAAATTCCACTCTGTATCTGTAAACCATCTCAGCCTACACATACTACCGTATTTCCTGGAAAGAAAGCCGCAGCGTTCCTTCATTTGAGAAAGTGAGACCCTGTGGCGTTCTTTCACTCACTTAATGTACAACCCCAGTACCATATTCAGACACTCAACGTTCAACCAAAGCACTCATTGTCTATAGCCACTTCGATCAACTCCCGGCCGTCTGTAATCACCCATACATATGTCAAACTACTCGTTGACTATTTGCTTCTAGTTTGTTGGTGTCCTCTGTCAAAGTGTCCTACTGAGTTGAAGCTTCAATAGAGATGACAGCATGCAACAAAGCTGCTTCATAAAACTGTTTCCTCTATATCTGTTTTGCAGTCCATGAGTTGCCTCAGCCATGCCTTTCTAAAGTGTGTCAAGCGTGTGCTTGGAATGCACAATGAACCACGTGGCTACACACGTAAATCGTGTAGGGAGTTTAATCAAGGGCGGCATTTATTCGAGTCCACGGCTGTAAACATGCAGGATTCTTAGAGCTGTTCTTTCCAGAAATACGGTACTTAATTAATTAGATGCTTCAAGGTATGAAAAGGTGTGCAGTGCGTGTAGTTCTATTTGATTAAATGTGTGACCTTCTGTGAGGAGTTTCTGAGCCTGACAATGTCGGTGATGGAGGAGCACTCGAAGGGCCACTGTCCGTTTGAAGCCACTGAATTGTCGCTCCTATAAACAAGAGTAACATTGTAGTTCGATTACACATTGCAATGGAAAACATAAATGAAAAATGAAGTGGGCAAACACACACACACACACACACACACACACACACACACACACACACACACACACACACACGACACAACACTATAATCTACCTGGTGGCAAAGCTCTAGCAGTCGACAGCTGTAACACAATGCATAACTGTTATTACCAAATACTGATGATCATTCTTCATTTTACCTGTTGAGCTTGTTGTTGACTTTGCATGGCCATAAGATCATAACAGTGAGACAACGCACCCAAAGTGGCCTGTGATAAAGCTTTCAGACAAAGTAAGTCCTGCACACATTTGATGCATACGAAGTCATATAATAGCAAACGTACACACACACACACACACACAATGACACCTTGTCACTGTAAGGATCTATACTATCCTCATTCGTGCCATCAAAACCATCCAAAGCTTCTTTCAAAGCCAAATACTGAGTTTCAGCGATATGCAGTACTTCGCCAACACCAGCAATGTCATTAGTGAATGACACTTTTCGATCACGTTGTATTGAAGAACCCTAGCAAACACAACATGTGAAAACAATAAAAACTATTTCAACTACCAATCTCTAACTATAAGTTCAACAAGAGTTGGTGCACTAGCTAACAATTGTTCTGTAATGCAAATGATTTATTGTATTTAGAGATGCATCCTTCCAATACAGTCATTCAATACATTGTGAGATTTGTTGACTAAACGTACAACATTATGACTACTTTGTAATGCATCCCTCCTTGTCGTCCTTATTCTAAGGACGACAGAATGGATTACCAATCTGTTGTGAAATGCAGATTGTCGCACATGTTTGTGACAAGAATGGACGATGTGTGTGTGTGTGTTTGTGTGTGTGTGTATGCGTGTGTGTGTGTGTGTGTGTGTGTGTGTGTGTGTGTGTGTGTGTGTGTGTGTGTGTGTGTGTGTGTGTGTGTGTGTGTGTGTGTGTGTGTGTGTGTGTGTAACACTGTGTTTGTATGTAACTTGCACCACATCTCTCCAATACAATACCATAACAATCACAAAATCACTATTTCTCCAACTCCATCATATATTCGATACTCTTTTTACTTCAGCAAGAACAAGGCATCTACCTGATACGAAGTGGTTCTCGTAAACGAGTTACGCTGCGTATTAAATGTCGACACTGAAACTCGCTTTGTGAATACACCTGAACCCGATCCAGATCTCGATCGCAAAAGAGTACCAGGCGAAACCTTATCTTGAACATGAGCCTTCCTAATGTGAGGCTCGTCCTGCCAACCGGCCAAGCCACCAACCGACGTTGCACCAGAAGCATACACACCCTGCAATACATACACATATGCACACCAAGACATGCTTACGCGTTACATCTCGGATACACACAGAAATGCCAACACAAGCTTGAAGCATTGATATCAACCATATAGAGTACCTTTGCTGAATGAGTGTTGATTTGAGGTTTGAGTTGCTCGATGACTCTTCGTAGCCTCATAACCCAACTTTGCCTTTCTTTCGCATCAACGGCTGTTGCAAGATGAATAAAACTTGTCAACATGTTGGACAAGAATCGCAATTCTTACCTTTTAATCGGAAGGTCTCTCCGTTTGTAGCACTGATGGCAAAGGATTGCGAGTCGTCGTCCGAAGGAGCGATAACAGCACCCTAAAGTGGGTACAAATGCATGTCTTTGTGTGTTGTTTGTCTATCTGTCTGTTGGACTGTGTGTAAGCAAGCGTGTACATGTGACTGTGATAGTCTGTTTATGTGTTTGTCCATTTGTGTTTTGTTTGTAATTTGTCTGTTTGCCTGCCCATCTGCCTGTCTAACTGTTTGTCTATTTACCGGTCTGTCTCAGTCTGTTTGTCTGTCTGTCCATCTGTCGTCTGCCTGTCCATCCTTCTGTCTCAAGCTGTCTGTCTATCGATCCGTCTGTCTGTTTGTCTATCTGTCTATCCATCTGTCTGTCTATCTGTCCATCGATCCGTCTGTCCTTCTGTCTCAACCTGTCTGTCCATCTGTGTGTCTGTGTGTCTGTCTGTATGTCCATTGATCCGTTTGTCTGTATATCTGTCTGTCTGTCTGCCTGTCTGTCTCAATCTGTCTGTCCATACATCTGTCTGTCTGTCTGTCCATCAATCCATCTGTCTGTTTGCCTGTCTGTCCATCCATCTGTCTGTCCATCAATGCGTACGTCTGTCTGTCCATCGATCTATCTGTCTGTCTGTCCATCCGTCTGTCTGTCTGTCCTGTCTCAATCTGTCTGTCTGTCCATCGATCCATCTGTCTGTCTATCCGTCTGCCTGTCTGTCCATCCATCTGTCTGTCCATCAATCCATCCGTAAGTCTGTCTGTCCATCAATCTATCTGTCTGTCTGTCCATCCGTCTGCCTGTCTGTCTTCTGTCTCAATGTGTCTGTCCATCCGTCTGTCTATATGTCTGTCCATCAATCCGTCTGTCTATATGTCTGTCCATCAATCCGTCTGTCTGTTTATCTGTCTGTCTATCCGTCTGTTTGCCTGTCTGTCCATCAATGCATGCGTCTGTCTGTCCTGTCTCAATCTGTCTGTCCATACATCTGTCTGTCTGTCTGTCCATCAATCCATCTGTCCGTCTATCCGTCTGTTTGTTTGTCTGCCTGTCTGTCCATCCATCTGTCTGTCCATCAATCCATCCGTAAGTCTGTGTGTCCATCGATCTATCTGTCTGTCCATCCCTCTGCCTGTTTGTCTGTCTATCTGTTCATATATCTGTCTGTATCCGTGTCTTCATCTATCTCTCTGCTTATCTATTCACAAGAATAAACAACATACGTCTAACATAATAGATCCTCTTGGTGAGCCACGTTTTCTACCCTCCGACTACAAAAGCATCATAATTTCAATCGCACTTACTACCAATCCACATGTACATCATTCACACAAACCGTGTAGTAATACAAAACACTAGCTGTTGGGTCAAGATAAAACCATCGTGATTGCCATCCTTTGACTACGTTGGTCCACTTAGACAGTTGGCCTTCTAATGGTTGCCGCAGACAACTAAATACACAAACCACACTAACATAACTAATGAATAAATAAATATATAAATAATAAACAACAAACGGAATTAAAAATTAAACAGACAAGAAAAAACCCAAAACACACATAAATAAATAAAAATAAATAAAAATAAGTAAAAATAAATAAAAATGAATAAAAATAAAAATAAAATAAAGAAAAATAAATAAATAAAAATAAAAATAAATAAACATAAATAAATTAATATTAATTAAGTAATATAACCAATCCCAAGTGGCTCCAGCAATATAATGAAACAAGTCTGTTGTTTCTTTCTCACTCTCTATTTGGCTATGTCTGTGAGAGTAGACTTGTTTCCATCAATGGGAAATTTGTGTGATTTAGCGTGGGGATCGTTGGCAATGAGGATCAGTGCTTTCCTGGTAGTCATTGATATCTACTGGGCATGCTGTTTAGAGCTGGCAAAATCCTCGTAGTGCACGCAATCAATGATAGATAAGCCAGTTACCAGCGCCATTTGGATTACGTGGAAACATGTACCTACCTGCCGGGTTGGTGGGCGTCTAGTTGAGGATAAAGACCCCACTTACCCTACCTAGAGGGTGATGACAAGATCAATAAAATAAGAAATATTATATTAATAAATAGGA
>NC_085090.1:5772617-5825117 GCF_963422355.1 Corticium candelabrum
TGTCTGTTTTTTTGTCTGTCTGTCTGTCCATCTGTCTGTTTGTCCATCTGTCTGTTTTTTGTCTGTCTGTTTGTCCACCTGTCTGTTTGTCCATCTGTCTGTTTTTGTCTGTCTGTTTGTCCATCTGTGTGTTTGTCCATCTGTCTGTTTTTTGTCTGTGTCTGTCCATCTGTCTGTTTGTCCTTATGTCTGTTTGTCTGTCTTTCTGTCTATCTATGTGTTTGTCTGTTTAACTAATTAAATGTTGTATGTTACATCTTTACGGAAATTTGTGTCAACATTTTGCAGAAGTTGCTGTGCGTTGGTTCATTCTTTGGAGACGGTAATGAGAGTGTGAAGACATACTGGAAGCAATTGAAGGATGGTGAGAAGGAAGGTAATAGAGAAGTTACCTAGCTACATAGGACGGCCTAATGCATGTTAAAGGCGTGGTCAAACACTGGTTTAAGTTTGCAGCTCTGTGTTGTATTACAGAAAGTTTGTCATCATTAATATTAATGCTATTTCTTTGAAAGACTAAAGACATGCCAATTCTTCGGTGTGCATGCAGTATTTGCTTCAATCCAATGCATGGTATCCATTTGCAGGCGAACAATAATTGAACACAGAAAATTGATTACAACAATAATACAGCAGGAAACGAAGAGAGTCTAGGTATACAGAGTCACATACTGACACAAAGATCTCAAAGAAATAAATTATTAAATTAATTATCTATAGTCTTTGCTGGAACTGTATGGCAATCGGTGTCTGCATGCATGGCAAAAGTACTAATATTCAATATTGGGTACAGACATGGCATGCAGTAGCTATTGGTTGCCTGCACAGGCTCTATAGAAGTAGTCAGGCATTTGTTATAGCTGTTTTACAAGCTAGCCAACAGGTGACCTGCCTGAACTTAAGTTTTACCAAAAAAATTAATATTAATGGCAATGACTTTTTATCTAATTTACTGCAGCAGTTGTCATTGCTCAGCTATAAATTATGTTTGTTTTAATTTTGTGCTGACTACAGTTCCTCTGCCAACGTATATCCTTGGTCCGGTAACAGCCAATCAAGTTGAGTTTTATGATAGTAATGAAGATGGAGGGGAATTGTGTCCAAACCTCACATATCTTGGTAGAGCTGATTAGTCACAATTGGTTCACACACACATGCATAAACGTGCGTGCGTGCACACAACACACACACACACACACACACACACACACACACACACACACACACGGACACACACACACACACACACACACACACACACACACACAGACACACACACAGACACAGACACAGACACAGACACATCATATTGCACTCTGTCTAATGCAGGACGACGTGGAGTCTTTACTCTGACTAATGGGCTGCAGATCGCTTATTTGAGTGGTGTTTGTCGTAATAGCACAGACAGTAAAACAGATGATGGAGATCGAAAGGTTATTAGTTAGAAATTATTTGATAATCTTTTTGTAATGCTACACTGTATTCGTTTTGTTAGATTTCGTGTCACTATTCGGCAAGTGATGTTGATTACTTATTGTCTCTTGCCACTGGAAAAGACTACAACGGTGTTGATATCTTTCTCTCTTCTGAATGGCCGCGTAACATCTGGCACTACACAACACAACCGGTTAGTGCAGTGTGTGTGTGTGTGTGTGTGTGTGTGTGTGTGTGTGTGTGTGTGTGTGTGTGTGTATGTGTGTGCGTGCGCACGTGTGTGTATTTGTGTGTGTGTTTGTGTGTGTGTGTGTGTGCATGTGTGTGTGCATGTGTGTGTGTGTGCATGTGTGCGTGTGTAGCCTCGTCCCCAGACTCACGTGAGCCTGGTAGTGTCCGGTTCCCGTATAACACTTTCCGCCTTCCGGGAGCCTGAGAGTGTCATACAGGAACTGGACAGTGCCAGGCTCACGTGAATCTGTGGACGAGGTTGTGTGTGTGTGTGTGTGTGTGTGTGTGTGTGTGTGTGTGTGTGTGTGTGTGTGTGTGTGTGTGTGTGTGTGTGTGTCTTGTTTGTTTGTTTCTCTGTTGTGCATACCCTGTGACTCTGTATGTATAGACGGGGGTTGACATTGAGACCCTCGGCTCAGACACTGTCGCTAGCATCGCACGAGCTCTCAAGCCACGATATCACTTTAGTGCATTAGCAAAGATCTTCTATGAGAGAGCACCTTACAGGTCAAGTTCAAACACACCACCTATTGCATCCTTCTAATACACTTCATTGACACAGAAATCACAAGATTCTTCGGGAATCTCAGACACACGTATCTCGTTTCTTGGGACTAGCAAACGTGAGCAACTCTGATAAGAAACAAAAGGTACCATTGACTGTATTCACAGACGTTCTTTCATATCATTTTGTATGTGTCTGCAGTACTTGTATGCATTCAATATAACACCACTAAATAAAATGGACAGAGAGAGTCTGATAGTGCAACCAGCCAACACCACTGAGTGTCCACTTAAGTCTGTTCAAAGTGACAATCGTTCTCAAGGAGCAACAGGAAGTCATGGTGAAGAACCGGCACAACAGTTTTTCTTTAACCCCAAGGATGTTGAAAGAGGACAGAAACGACCATTTGAAAACAGAGGCAGAGGTACAGAAAGCTAATTTTGTGTTCAAATTTCTTAGTCCTGCCACATTAAGAGCAACTAGATTCTTTCTGAGGAAAGAGAATTGGGACTGATGAGTGCACACATTGTAGTGGAGGGGGGGGGGGGGTGATTTCGCGAGTGAGTAGATGTCATGAGTGAGTTGAGTACAGTACAACCTCGATTATCCGGACTTAGAATATCCGGACTTTTGATTATCTGGACAAATTCTGTGTCCCCCGACTTTTCTCATTTTCGGATAAAGGCACTATAATACATTTCACTTCATACTAATACGCTGTAGGTACATGCCTTTTACGAATGAGCAAATACATAACAGAGAACATAATAATCTAAAAAATAGGCAGCTGTTGATGACTCTTCTAGTGACATGAATGTACAGTAAATGAGGAAACAGAGCATCGTCTTGCACAGTGGATGAGTAGTTGATATTTATCAACTTTTTATTATCCGGACACTCGATTATCCGAGCTTCTAAACTGTCTCCGGAGAAGTCCGAATAATCGAGGTTGTTACTGTTGATTTAGATTAATTGGCTGACACTACATTTGATTTCAGTTATATTATAAATTAATTAATTAGCACATTTCAGATATATTTTATATTAGTGTTGATAAATCCTCATGCACTTTGCACCATGTGACAACCAAGCACAAGTACATGTAACTGCAATAGAAACCATTTTAGTATTTACTGTAGAGTAATCATGCTCCTTTCAGTATAGAAGCCCATTTGAGTATGTTCCTTGTACCGTACTCACTTGATTATTACCCCCACCCCACCGCACCCCCAGTGGTTGGTCAGAGTCAATCAAGCATGGGGTGGAGTCTTACTAAATAATTGACACCCTAAAGTTGTTAATTGGCGGAAGTGATTGATTTATTAACTTAAACAACATGTTGCTACACTAGTAGAGCTTTAAACCACCCCACAACCTAAAGTATAGAAACCTAATTTTGTTATGGTATTTGAGTCATTAAGCCTTTAACATGTTGTCGACAGGCATGCACAAGTTTAGGGATATTAGCATTTCTACAGGCGCAAATCTAGCAAACAGTCACTATGGAAAGTGCCAATTGGCACTATATGAACGACCAAGAGGTGTGAAAATCTTGGAGCCTTGGGCAAAGTAGGGGGTGGGAGATTACTTGAACCCTTGGGTAATAGCTAAATGAGTACGGTGAATCACTTGATTTCTAATGGTCTCCCATTACTAAAGGTAGTCTTCAATTGTATCTAATATTACATTTTTGTCACTTTTCAGTTTTCAATAGAAATTGTTTTTTATTTCTATTGAAATATAAAGTAGAAATCTCTTTACAACCTTATTATCCTAGAGTATGTGATGGCATCTCTTGTCAAAACCTCACTTAGTGATGAGGTCATTATTTAGTGACAATTAACATTAGGCTGCACCCAAAATAGTCTGATTGGAGTAACATGCAGCGGAAAAGGACGGGCAAGGCAGGCGGGCAGAGTTTTTTTTATTTTTCTGTAATCATCATCTAACTCAGCGTCTTGTTTGGAGAAGGTGCCTGTGGCCGGACGATTTTGAATCGGTGCTACACGGGTCTGGGATGGGAGGCCGAGGCTAGTTCACCACTGAGTACATTGTCCACTCGATCACCGAATCCAACCTCCTGCAGCATCTCACGAAGACTACAGCCGCAAGACACACGAAGAATTAAAAAACCTCAGCGGCCCTCCAAACACAGGCAGGCGGGTTGCCCCAATCAGACAATTTTCTTGGGAGGGGGGATTACTGTGACATTATCATTTAGTGTCATTTCTCAATCATACATATGGGCTTTCTACACATGCAATAATATCTATCAAAATGATATCATATGTATTGTTGCCTTAGGTTCTCACCCTAAGCATCACAAGCCACCTGGTTTGTTTCATCATTTTGCTCCTCTGCTTTGTACTCTCATTCTCTACTTGTTGTGTCACTTGTCAGGCCCTCATGCCCCCTGCTGGTTTTGTCTAGGAAGCCCTCAGGTGGAGAAGCATCTCGTTGTTAGTGTAGGAGACTCGGTATGAGCAATGTGTGAGATCCGTTGTGCGGTTGTTGGTTGTATGTCTGTTTATTAATGGTTAGTGCTATATGGCATTGCCGAAAGGAGGTCTTGTTCCTGAGCACATTCTGATACTTCCTATTGGACACTTTCCTTCGACGTTGGAATTACCCGAGGTATGACATTTGTTGTAACGTGATTGCAGAGTTAGTAGATGGATGGATATAAATTCTATTAAATGATGGAGATATGTGGCATTATGAGGCAATTACTTCAGTGTAGTTGCATGACAGTACTGAACAGCTTGACATGAGCAAGTGTTTGTGGATGCTTGTAAATCAACATGTTAGCAGGCAGGAGAGACAGATGAAAGGAGGGGAGAAGGAAGGACATTGGGCAGATAGAAATGGATATGATATAGACAGCAGTCATGCAGCAAATCAACACGCAAACATCAGCTGTCTAAATGTGTAAAAACAGAAAAAACGAAGAACAGATTTGATAGTGACAGTGGATTGAAAGACAGACAAATAGACAGACAAACAGAAACAGGCAGACAGACAGACAGACAGATACGCTGTAGTAGTGATCATGTTTGAAATTATTACTGTGACAGACAGACAGACAGACAGACAGACAGACAGATGGTTGGATTGAGAGACAGAGAGACAGACAGAGAGATCGATGGAAAGACAGACAGAAATACAGATGTAGGTGAAATGCCAGGCAGACAGATAGACAGACAGACAGACAAGAGAGATGGAAGGATAGACAGACAGACAGATAGATGGAATGACAGACAGATAGATGTATGCACAAACAAGCAAGCTACAAATAATCACATGTAAATAAACATACACTTGCGCAGGCAGACAGACGGATCATTACTGGAATAGCAGTGACATGAGACACATACACCAACTCTGACAACTGACAAAGTGACAACATTTACCTAAAAATTGTCTCTTTAGGATGTTGCTGCAGAAACGGAAACATATCCACAACTCACAGCTACAAAATTATATTTTCATTTTTCTGACTTTGATCCAATATATTGGCTTTGACTGAAAGTAACGTTTAAGAAATGTCTTCGTCAATACTTTCACAGTAAAAAGAAATCGTGTGTTATCTTTGAACGCAACTTTCGCTCTCCTCATTTACAGCTGCAGGTACTGTACTGCGTGTGCCTATTGTTTGTAGTTAGCCTGAATGTTTGGTGTTGACCGGGTTTGTTCTAGGTTGTACCAGTGAGTGGAGCTGTGTCGGATGATATCAGAGAGGAGTTCAAGGAAAGTGCTGTGAACGTTGGCATCACGTTTGTAGAATTGGAAAGAGACGAGCCTTTGTCACACGTGAGTTTCACGCGTCGTTTGAGTGTAGTTTTATTCTTGTTTCTGTGTACGTGATTTTACTGATTTTGGGAGGTGTGTGTGTGTGTGTGTGTGTGTGTGTGTGTGTGTGTGTGTGCATGTGTGTGTGTGTGTGTGTGTGCGTGTGTGTGTGTGTGTGTGTGTGTGTGTGTGCGCACGGTTGTCCCCAGCATACAAAAGGCACGGCGGAGCGCCATGCCTTGGCTTCCACTTGGTACAGGCCCGCCATGCTTTGCTGTATGAGTAGGCAGTGATTAGCTATGAAGACAATGGACTTGTATTTGTATTTTGAAAAGTGGGAAGTTGTTTCAGGCTAACAAGTAGTTCCTGGGATGCTTGGTTTGAAGATAGGACCAATTAGGACAAAGGCTGCCATATGGTATGAACTTAATTGTAATACAAGTACTCAAAGCTCAACAGTGGTTGTCTTGCACTCTGCCCACTATTTAGGTCAGTATCTGATGGTAACAAACGAAGTCTGTAGATATCTGGCCTTCCTATCCTATATAAAGGGAGGCTCTCAACTTCTTGAAGTCTGGAAATTTTCTCACTCGCATTAATATAGCTATCATGTGGTTAAGCACAGTGAACTAAGACAGAGAGAAACTTTTTCAAAAACATAAACCGCTTTGTTCCTTTGTGCCTGAGCATTCTGTGACAACAGTTTGTGGCATGTGAGCGTAAGCAAACCTGCATCAAAGCTTTTGTGGGTTGATCATAAAAATTGGAATGGGCGGGGCCAAAATTTAAGGTAGGCGTGGTTATTTCCGCCGTCCCTTTCAGAAATCCTGGGAACACCCCTGGTGTGTGTGTGTAATGTGTGTTACCTGGATACTAAAGCTTTCTTGTGTGCAATGTATCTGTCAGGATTCTGAGAGTGTCATGTTGTGTTGTGTGTGTGTTTTGTGTGTTGGTCTGTCTGTCTGTCTGTCTGTCTGCCTGTCTGTCCGTCTGCTTGTCTGTCTGTCTATTTGTTAGTAACTATCTGTGTGTCCACGTGTGTCTGTCTATTGTTCATGTATACACAAATGTGCATGTGATCATTTGACATTTAACTAGTTACACTGTAACTAATTAGCCTGTCAGTGAATTCTCCCCTTATGTCACAGATCGTCGCTCCCAAAACTCCCTACTTCATGATCGAGTTTGATTCCGGCCCTCACCTTGTCCATCCAATCAAAGGATATTTCCCACTCCAATTCGGTCGCCAAGTTCTTGCCTCCCCCAATCTACTCAACGTCCCTGGTCGAATCGACTGGAAATCATGCCAAGCAAGCAAAGAATCAGAGACAGAGATGGCAACTTCGTTTAGAAGGATGTTCCAACCGTATGACTTCACCAGGGAACTCTAGTGCCTTAGAGACACATTTTGTATCTGAACAATTGTAAGCGACAAGCAGTGAACACTCGTGATATCGATGTTGATGTTATGGACAGTTTTGGTCGAAAACTTGAAACTATGACATCGTACAGAAAGGGTTATGATGTGCATTGTAGTTAGCCTTGTCCCCAGACTCTCTCGCGCTAGTCTTATCCGGTGCCCGTATGACAGTGTTGTAGGGTTGTATGGCTCTATTTTATGAGAATTTACTTTACTCACTGTGTTCACCCGTGTCTATAATGAGTAGGTGTGGCAATTGGCTCGTTATAATGCTGTTTATCATACGTGCGATTGGTGTAGAGTAATGTCAACATTGAGACACACGGAGATGTGGATCAAACTAAGATGTACACTAAACACTGCCAGTTGGTGTAGAAACAACTTATCACCACATGTGATATGGATAACAATGTAGATACCATAGGCATCAACAATGCTGCTATCATGTCGTACTGTTCTGTACAACCTCTCAGGGATGGGCATGCAACTGGTGCTATGGTGCACCAGAGACTAGTGGTCTTGGGCACCAAGGCTTGAAGCCACTCAAGCAAATGGATGCATGTATGTATTCTCATGATGATACATACATACCTACATGCAGTAACATACATGCATACTTACATACAGTTAACATGAGAATGTATGTATATATTTATAAACGTATATGTATATATATATATATATATATATATATATATATATATATATATATATGTATATATGTATGCATATACCTATAAATGTAGATATGTATGTATAAATGTATGGATGTTTGTACGTATGTGTGTATGTTACTATGGTAGCCTCAAACCAGGTATGTCTATGTGGGTGTGTTATTTCCGTTGGGCACCAGGATGCATTCCAGGTGCCAATGCATCCTGTTGCCACATCAAGGCATCAGCGTTATTCGAACTTGGCCACCTCAAGTCGTCTGTTTATTCCTTTACTAGTACATCACGTATATCAACTAAACGTCAGTCCTACCCTGCCACTGAAAGGTGTAAATGTCATAAACCCTTTTACGCTATCATATTATGTGAAATTGCAATCATATTATTTGTCAATTCAAAGGCCAAGTCTAGTGTAATAGTCAAAAGAATGAGTAGCAGTGAGCAGTGACGTCGCTGGATCTCCAAAATTGGGTAAGCCAGCTAGCTGTTGGGGTTTAATTAACATTTATGAGACTTTGTCTAGAAGGCCACACCTACCAATATAAGGGGCCCATGGCCTCCCCAGGCCTCTATCCAAGGACGCCACTGTAAAGAGAGATTGTGTTTAGCGCAAACGACTGCAGAGAAGTGCAGCAACTCAAGCACGTGAGCCTCTCTATTGATCGGGAATGTACTCACTGTACAATCCATACACTATATACAATCCAACGTATAATATATCACTCTGTCACGGAGTACATGCGTATAGAAATTTCAGTTTGAAGCGACTAATAAATTCTAAAGATTCGTCTCTGTCCTCATACAAAACTCATCAAATAAATCCTCTAGCGTTGCGTCTGCTATACTACAAATTCCACAGTCGATTGCTCGATCCTTCCATCAGTGGTAGACCTAGCGATTATTATTTTTTATTGTGATGTTATTAAGCGGTATATCTTCGAATGTGCCATCCGTTTTGATCTCTTTGCTATCCATCCCGTTCAATATACTCACCCCGTTCATTTCCAAATTATCCAGCCTAAGCAGAATTTTTTTAGAATTATACAAAATTTGGTGAAAGAATTGCGATTTACTTCGTTGCTTTTCGTCGGGATTCTGAAGTTGATCCGTTGACCAGACGAGAGTTGACGGGCTCCGGTTCTCTCCATCCTAGAACGGTCTGTTCGAGTTTAGAACTGCTGCTTGATGCTCTTCGAAATCTGTGCGTATTCCGTCGTAGAAGAACGACGAGTAGGATGAGAACAACGAGCAGGAGCGCCAGCCCACCAGCAGCGCCCGCTGCAATTGCAAAGACGGGAATTCCAGATGAGGGAGATGAGGTGTTGTGTGTTGGTGGAGTGACTCTTGTGGGAGAGGACGGAGACGGTAGCAGGGAAGGAACGGATGAGGTTGGAAGTTCAGTTAACAACCGTGTTTTTGATTTAAGGTTTGAGGAAACGCTGAAACTGGGCCGAGCACCAGCTGATAAACTAGAACTCGTCAGCAAACTTAACTCTGTTGATGTTTGTTCGACTTGGGGGGAAGATGCTCTTGGCGTTTGAGACGTCGACAATGTAGTGATGCCCGCAACCAGTTTGGACGGTAAGTGCAGTTTGCTAGTGGATGTGGCAAAATAGGCATTTGAAGTGGTAGGCATGTAGCTAGACTGTACGGTCACTCCAGACATGGTGCTCGGAGACTGTGTTGCCATCGAGTGTTCTGTTGATTTCTGACTCGAATACAACATCCTAGAGGTATGCGGACTGGCAAAGGATGGCAAGCTGTTGAAAGATGGCAGAAAGGTCGCTCCAGACGTGCTGCTTGTAGACTGTGTGACCTTCGAGTTTTCTGATTTCTGACTTGAATACAATGTCCTAGAGGTCTGCAGACTGGCAAACGACGACAGGCTGTTGAAAGATGGCTGAACGGTCACTCCAGACGTGGTGCTTGAAGACTGTGTTGCCATCGAGTTTTCTGTAGATTTCTGACTCGAATACAACGTGCTAGAGTTCTGTGGACTGGCAAAGGATGACAAGCTGTTGAGATATGGCAAAACGGTCACTCCAGGCGTGGTACTTGGAGACTGTGCTACCATTGAGCTTCCTGTTAATTTCTGACTCGAATACGACATTCTAGAGGTCTGCAAGACGTTGAGAGACGACTGAACGGTCACTCCAGACGTGGTGCTTGGATAATGTGTTGCCATCGAGCTTCCTGTTGATTTCTGACTCGAATACAACGTTCTAGAGGTCTGCGGACTGGCAAACGACGTCAAGCTGTTAAGAGAAAGCAGAACGGAAACTGTTGATACCTCCCATTTGGATGGCAGCATTGCAGTCTGTGATACCATAGCTTCTGTTTTTTCGGAAACAGATGTCACTAAGCTGGAGACTTCTCTTGAAGATTGGTACCGCCTTGATTCGGTTCCCTCTGTAGTCACAGTTGATGAGTGTGAGCTCATCGAGAAGATATCTCTTTCTATTGCAGGTAGAATGCTTGGAGATAGAGATAGTACCGACACCTGCGTGTTATTGTGTGTTGTGTCCACAGTTCCTGCTGTCCATGTTTGTGTGTTGGTGGATCTCGCCACTGCAGTTAGTGATGGTAACAAGACAGACGAGTAGAACGCGCCTGCGTTTACAATACCCGTTGATAGATCGACTGTTGGAATGATCACTTCATACTCTGAGCTAATAGACACTACACGACTTTTCATTTTATGACCGGAAGTCAACTTATTGTCCAACGTTTGCAAAGTTGAATCAACGGGTTCCCTACAGAGACCGCCTTTCAGACATGAATATTGAAACGAGGGAAACACGGAGGCGACTTGAGTTGAAACTCCAAAAGTGTGAGTTAAGTGTGAAAGCCATAGAGTGTCCCTGGAGGTAATCGCTCCTGATGAAACAACAGCTAACGGAGTTTCTATTTGTGCTGATAAGGATGCAGATGTAAGTGCTTTGATTGACACAGAAATATTGGGTAACAATGAAGTGATTACGCCACTCCAAGAAATACTGCTGCTCAGAGTGTCAATAGACTCTGACGTCTCATGTGCAAACATTGTTAGTGAGGAATCGCTATAAAAAGCAAAGGAACTCGAAGGAAGTAAAGATGTTGTTGACATACGAGCCTCAAATAGGCTTGCCTCTCCAGATCCAACGCTAAGTACACTTTGTACAGCATGTGGTACCATACCCATCGACCACGTCTTACTCATTGTTTTCTCTCCCTCGACTCCAGACAACAAAGCCCGCTTTGTCTCCGACAGCATTGCAGCAGACTCGCCAGACGTAGAACGCAGAGTATACCCAGAGATGGAAAGAGTCGCGGAACTTAGTGCACCCGACACAACAGCGCTCTGCACAATAACAGAAGCCGTTGACATCATCGTCTCCTCTCTTTGTGCATTCGATGATGCAGCCTCGCCCGGTACCTCACTTCTCGCTAAATCACCATTCGTCTTCGAATAGAACGCACCAGACGACATTAGAGTCCGAAATGAAGACGCACGTGGCAGCAAAGCGACGGAAGAAGGAATCCGGGTTACACTCGGCGAAATGACTGCACTGAAGCCGGTCGGTGATACAACCGAAGACATCGCAGCAACCGTCCGCTGCACGTTCGCGTCTAATCCGATTGTTAGTGCAGTCTCCACATCAGAGACAGTAGCTAGATGCGACCGTTTTAGCACCTTGGTAGTTGGTGCTAAGACACCAGCAGGAAGCCTCGTCGTAGTGGGTTCGCGACCTGCTAATTGAGTTGTATCGCTCGTCTGTGTCCGACCGGATACAGAGACGGTCGAGTCGCTCAAACTCTCGTCCGAAGTTGTCCGCACGGTCGAGCTGCGAATAGAGTCACTACAATTGACACAAAAAAATCAGCATGCATGGGTGTGAATACAAAGTAAAACATCGTGTGCGTTGTCCGTTTCCGGGTTGTAGAATGAAGAAAGTGAGGGAAACGCGGCGACGTGTCGACTTGCAATGTCGGCGGTGTATATATAGCTAAATCAAACGCCGTCGTTTTCTTGACGGTTGCAGAGCCGCGGTCGTTGGCAAGTTAGCAACTTGGCCAGACAGCACATTTACCTGTCAATGCAATTCCAGCCAGAATTACATAACAGAATATATCTTTCTAGTCATACGGACAAGTCTCGACACCTGCATGTCATGTCCAGATTGATACACGATATTTATGCATCTTTAGCGACAACACACTCATACCTAGTCAACGCAACACGCATACTTGTGTATCCTTCACAAGACACCGTTGCTATGCGAGTCAGAGCGAGGCAAACGGCCAAGTACGCGACGGCATCTTGAAGCCTCTTTCTCATATCCCAGCCCGACCAGTCAAGCGAGTGTTGGAAATTTCTCTTCGCACGCCGCCTGTTGTCTTCTCTACCGTTCGACGTACGTGGAAACACTGGCAGGCGCACCAGAGGAGGCGTCGCAATTAAATTCCCGTCACTTCCTGGGGTGAGTTGGCGCTTATGTACAGAAAGAAGTCCAAGGTGATGTCAATAACTCGCGGAGCTCTTCTAGGGCATCCGCGAGTCGACGCGTCAGTTTTAATTTAGTAAATCAAGCCTCAGCGAACTGGTACAAGGCAGTCACGGTCGTATGGCATGGGTCATTGTGTGCGAAGCCACTGCAAGTAACCGCAAGTCACGAGTACCGGTGTTCTTCCTGGTGTGTTGTAAACACACCCACGTGGCCAGTACACTAGGATTAAATTGTACTTAGCTGTAGTCGAGAGTTCTACTCAAGTAACATGTCTACTGACCACTAATCGCATTTGCCTTCTTTGCGTTTGTCCGTCTCTCATTATCTAGAGCTATGTATCTGTCCGTCTTCAAAGCAGTATGTTTATGTTTGAAATGGAATAGAAAGACGACCAGCGAACGCATAAGTGTCTATACGTAATTAGTTTACCAAGCACGTGCTAATAGATGAATCAATTAAGCGGGTGCGTTGAAAACGTGAACGTAAATCTGCTCAAATAGAAAATTGTGTTTGACATTACATCATTGCCTGCTGCCTGCTCGTTCTGTCGCACAATACACACTAATACACGTCATGGTACACAGTCAGCTCACACCAGAGTGTTTTCTCGCGCTAACCAGCCTAGTAGATGAGCTGCAGTGGCAACAATCTGGACTTCCGAGGCTACATCCCGCAGAGTCGTGCCTAATTTGATAGCTACAACGTTTTCCTTACTTGGCGTTATTTCGCTCTAGACCAATTACGTAACTGATAAAATAAGCGTTTACGAGAAACGGCTTGATACTATTACCATATCAGACGTCACTCACGTGGCAGGGAGAGGCGCGTGACACCTACAAATAGCTGACCTGTTACCTGAAGCATCAGACCCATGTACTACAGACATACTGTACCAATGCACTTCCTATTCCGTAAGTGCCCCATTACATCTAGGACAATGGTTTTCCTATAACACATGGTCACCACCTATGGATTCAAACAAGCAATTTGTTTCAATAGCTAAGATAACTTACTGCACCCATCTATCTGCTTGGCTCAATTGATATCTATGATTACAATATATGTTCTACAATAACAATAGAATTGATTCCTCTAGATTTCATTTCAATTCAATTTAAAGTTGCACGACTGCTGTCCTATACAATACCAGTCGTCAGCAATGCTTATTGTTTATTAGATGCCATCTCATTGATAGCACGAACGAACTCCTGGTAGTTAATCAGACCATCACCATCGACAAACTGGTCCTGAATTCGACTCTCAACTATAGAAGAGATGGCAACTATGAGTCTAGGCTCAAGTGTCCGGCGTACTATGAATCGAGAAGACTCGACAACATGACACACACACACACACACACACACACACACACACACACACACACACAAACACACACACACACACACACACACACACACACACACACACACACACAAGAATGACAACACAGACTGTAATACTCTTTATTTGCATACTGACTCTCGCCTTCGTCCAGATCGTCTGGCAGCCCGACGAGCAAGTGCTTTATTTCCGCTGCACTGATGTAGCCATTGCCTTCACGATCGAACACTTTGAAAGCATCGATGATCTCCGACTGCTGAGGAGCGCCACTCTCCAACATATCACCAACTAGCATGTCAAACGTTCGGTACTGAATCGGATTGTCGTCGCCTACGAAAGCAGACCAATTCAGTGCACAAAAGCATCACATTTCTTACTCCACAGAATGACGGCTAGTCCAATAGGCTACGGGTTTCGTTGTAGGTCTCTTTAACAGTATCGCAAAAGACCAGACTATATAAGCAAAATGCACTTAGCAAGAACACTGTACGTCCACACATACTACAAATATGTTGCCCTAGCCATACACTAGAATCCTTTTGTGAGGAGGGCACCAATTTTTGGCCTCCGACTCCATGTCATACAAACTTCTCTACGTCATTATAGTAACAGTCACAACCCTACCAAGCAATTTCTATTTGTTGTGTGATTGGACGTTAATCAGACTGCTGATGCCTTATATTTTTGTCAGAAATCACCACCAGCCTAACAACAACATAGCAACACAACCACAAACTGTTTAATGACCAGTCAGTAAACTTGGTCAGTAAACGTCTTCCACATCTGCCCATTCCACACGCTCAGAAAGCCTCTTAAGCCCCACTTACACGACAATTATGTGGGCTGAGTTGGGCCCAAGGCCCATGGGCATGCCTCACCTTCAAATGCTGAGTCTCCCCCCCCCCCCCCCCCGGCTTAGCTATAGATCCACCCATTATTGCATAGCGAGCGCATGCAGTTAATCTTGGCAGAAGATCGTGAACTCATCTCACGTGGTTTTTGCACGCTCTCATCTCCCCGTATCCCAATGAGTGCCGTCACCTCTTCGTCAATCCATAGTACATGTACGCTTACGCGTCTCACCATTGTTTACAGACCACATGATTGACTCGCACTTCAAACCATGCGCATCTATAGCTGAGATGCTGATGGTGAATATGGATGTGTGAATTCAAAAGAGGGCTGGGCCCAGGTCAAGTCCGAGACACAATTTAGCAGGTCTTGTGTAAACACGACTTTACTAGAAGGCTGAGAATGTTTATTGTCAGCATCATATTTCACTTTTTTGCTAGTTGTCAACATCGTGTGGAGTTCAGAGAAGAGAAAGTAACCAACTGGACTACTGTCTTATAACCCGTGAAAACACAAACACAATGATTGATAACCATGAAATTACCTCGTGTCTAGCCTAAATACTTAAGGTAATTTATCTTGATGACTACAGTACCAACCATAACTTAAGTAATAGTTGTCACCTATTCCCATGAATTTCTTTGCATTTTGCCAGCAATCGAATGCTCTCGTCTCCCTGAAATCAACACCACCAAACATGCCAGCAAAAGCCAGTGGCACGTGAAGCACAGGTAACACACGACCGGCCTTGCATGTTCTAGTGCCAACCGGCAACTACCCAGATGAGTTAAGTGAACATACCAAAATGTAACTTGTGCCCCCTAGCAGTGATCTTAACAGTACATACTGACATGACTCTCTCTAACTACAACAATCTATCCACAGCATTTCTGGTATCATAGTGTTACCTCCGCTCTCTTCTTTCAGTTTCTTCTCCAGATTGTCTCTGTCGCTTTGTTTTATTCCGACGCACTGAAGAGCCATCTGTAAATCTCCCGGCATTAGAAGGTTTTTGTCTTTGTCTTTTGAAAACAATTCAAAGACGTCCTTCACCTCTAAATTGATACAAGAAAAACGTTTCTAAAGTGTGCACAAGAGAAGAAATGATGCAGGCAAGCATGCAGACATCCAGGCAAAGAAACAGATAAACAAACGTGGTTGTTCGTCATTAAAAATCACTAATTAATTAACTATTCCCTAAATACATCTGCTTCCACCAATCTAATAAAAATGCAACCAGACAAGTAAGAGAGAAAACAGACAAACAATGATAGACAAACAGACCGATGGATGGGCAAACACAGAAACAGAGAACAGACAAACACACAAACAGATACATACACGACAGAGACAGACAGCACATGCAAAGATACACAAACAGACTGACACATGCAAAGATACACAGACACACAAACAAATACAAACATAAGACTGAGATGCAGACATGGACATACATATATACATACAAACATACATACATACATACATGTTTATTATTATTGAGAGTCATTACAACTTCTAGAACAATAACAATCTAAATCATTTACACGAAAACGTCTAGCTAAAGAAGGCTACAAACAGTCATGTATTTGTAAACTCTGGTCTATAATTCTAGCAAAAAGGCTTCCAGAATGTTTCAAAAGGTGCATCAGACCTTCTTACAAACCAACTGGTTTTAATGACGTTGTAGATGCCACTGAAAGCTGCCCATTATTGCAAGGGGTTTCCTTTTCACCCAGTATGTTGTTATCAGAATAGTGAAAAATGGTCTTAGATTTCCAGTTGCCTGCATCACATACATACATACATACATACATTTTTCTGTTTTATTTCGGAGTTGCTACAACTCCTAATAAGATGTAAAAATGATACAAAATTCATGCAATATATAGGCCCATAGGAAGCATTTCAAAAGTGGTCCGGCCTAACGTTCGCTAAAAGGATGTGGTCCAAAGATAATGCACCAAAAGAGCAGATTGACGTCCAGCATACAATATTACCTAATGTACTGCACAAAGGGTTCTTGAAACTCTCGTTTACCAACAATTGTAATACGCGTATACGTGCATGGCTATGCAATATGACCTGCTTAAGCTAGTATACCACGTCAAGATGCTCTAGTTTACTTACATTTTAACTATAAATATATTAGTTATTTAATCACCTATAGTTTCAACAGAAAGTTTTGGCCATTTAATCAGAACAGACCAACAGGACCGGTTTCTACAGCCCTGAAATGGATCACTGGTGAAGGTTTACTCTAGAGAAAGTGGTCTGGCCATGCCGGACCGGCTCCTACAGCCCTGCAATACTATGACAAATTAAGCCAAGACCGAAAGTAGTGTACTACTGATTTCCAGCGTGCTCGCGACAACCAGTGCCAGAGGATTCCTAAAATCATGGAAATCCTGCAGTACCCTCCGCCTGCAAATACATTTTTTTCTGTTTTATTTAAAACTAGATACATGACCGGTCCTTCGTACGGGCAGAGTACTGTACTGTTATGACTAAAGACTCAGTTTGAGCGTGTGTAGACACGTCAGGTGCAATTGTTTTAGTAGAAATCGACACACTCCCTGTGTGGATTCAGTTCAAATGACTGGTGCGGGCGTCTGTTTGAATAAACTGGAATGTGCTAATTAGTTAATATCCCATTAAAGACAAATGAAAACTTAACCGAGTGTCCCATTCCGAAAAATTTGCAATGACCTTCCAGTTCAGAGATATATATCTGAGCAACAGAAACTTGAAAGTCACGTGCAGTTTCTTACTCAGCCATAGGATACATGCAGTAGCTTGACATGCAAGCATGCATGATTTAGCACACTGTTTGCTCTTTGTTTTCGATGTTTTCACACTCCCAGTGTAGCGCTCGGTGCAGGAAATGTGTAGGTTGGATTCAGTGCAAATGCAGTCACACGTCTCTTCAGTGAGTCTTCTCGGAGACATTTCAACAGTCCCATTGGATGTAATTATCACTTCGAAGACGTTGCTGCAGTTGCAGGAAACAGGCATATCGAAGGTTGCAGGTATTCGGCGAGCATACTCGGAAAAGTCAAAGGTAGGCATATTTCTAGATACCCAGATATTTAATACAAAAATATCTTGTCATTTTTGACGTCTCAGGTAATAAACGACACGCTCCATGTATACCGTCCGAGGTCAGCTTAATTTTGGTGGAGGTCCGATGAGCCGTTGCAGAGTAATTTGCTTGCGAGTGGAGGCGGACCCTCCTGGAATATCTTAAAATATACTCAGCACATTTCCATGCTATACACACTAACCATTACTAAAGTGGACCTGTACGTCTTTGGTCTGGACGTAGTTTGATGTTATCCGATGCACGCAAGTAGAGGCGGGTCGAGTCCTCTTGGGATATTATAGAATATACTCAGCACGTTTCCAACCTACCTATGCACTGAACAATATTTCTTTTCAGAACTCCTTATCTTTTTGCTCTAGATGTAGTTTGATG
The DNA here is from genome assembly GCF_963422355.1 of Corticium candelabrum. NCBI lineage: Eukaryota > Metazoa > Porifera > Homoscleromorpha > Homosclerophorida > Plakinidae > Corticium > Corticium candelabrum. The sequence continues at coordinate 5,790,823 of NC_085090.1, forward strand.
TTTAAAATAAACAAATCACTACAGCTTGCTCAGATAACGCAGTCTGACGGGACTGCTGGATAGTTATAGCATTGTGATGTAACAACGGCATGTGAACAAACAATGGTTAGTGAAAGTGAGCACACTCTTAGTTATGAGAAAACAAAGCTACGCTAGGAGATTGAGTTCAAGTAACGGAACTTCATTCAAATTGAGTCTACCAGGGGCATTCAGTTTCCTTCTTGAACAATGAACTGCATTATATCGTTCTACAATGCACCCCCAAAAGGGGACCCGACTGAAAAAGCTGGAAGACGATGCCACCCTGCCCATGTTCTTACCCATGCCGAGTTACGCCTGTACCCCAAATTTTAGCCTCGTGGGTGATCCGGTCTAGCCGGCTATCAAACTTACACACACACACACACACACACACACACACACACACACACACACACACACCGGCAATTTTATATAGTAGTATAGATGATCCATAAATACATGTAGCAGTGTGCGAAATAACGGCCGGACATCAGACATTTACCGACCAAACCAAGCATTTGTCCGGCCACTCGTCATTTCGCTGGACAGTTCGCGCACGAAACAAACGCAAACAGCCACGCGTCGTCAGGTACACTGTACAGTACAGTACTGCAAGCTGTACGTGTATTTTGTCAAATCCCGGATGTACCGGCCCACGTACACAAGCTGGGACTCTGAGGGTTGCGTGCGCAACAAAAATGTAGCGGACAGCCATGGGCCGTAGAGATACGTGTACAGTACACAGTGAACGTGGCAGGATAGGAAACTCAGAGATATTTGCGTGTAATGTTTTCTGTAGGGGCTGTAAGAACCTGAAGATAAGTAGGTTGATAGCATAGCACAAAGTCACTGAACTACATACCATGGTAGACCACAGCTAGACTGCCACTAGTGTAGCGTAGTGCATGTTCTTGGAACAATTGCAGTTTCCACATCTAGAGGCATGGCGAATATGCGGACAAAGATCACGTTTCGTAAACTCACTAGGTAGCTTGACGCTTGACAAACTCACTAGTTAGCTTGACTCACTAGGACAACTGAAGAACTGAATGGCATGCAGAATTTTAATAAAGCAGATGGATTTGTAGCCAGGACGTAGTCTAGCTGTCAGAGGAATGAAAGTCTGTAAATGGTTAGTCAGACTTTATTGTAGTAATTTGTCAGGTGGGTTGTACTAATTGCATGCATATGACTCTTTTATCAAAGGCATGCAACATCAAAGTGTCATCTAGAGCCATGAAACCTGGCACTTGGTCAGGCATCCTTGAGCTAGCTGCGGTGGCAAGTGTCTTTTGTCAACATCTTCGTGAAGAGTATCCCAAGAGATTTGGTTTGGCAACACAAATTCATGGACACGTGTACCAACCTTGAACCCATGATAATTGTCATGAATTGATTCATTACAGTAACTAGATCTGATTGGGGAAACATATGCCTCCACCCAAACCACTTTGTTTCTTGTGCTTGCATATCTAGTGTGGTGGACTCAGATGTTGGAAAAAAGATGCGGTGGGATCAGTGTGTGTACATGTTCGCTTGCACGTGTCATTGCTCCACTCCTCGAGGAGGTATTGCAAGGTCTTTAGTCCCAAGCAGGTGTCCATTGGACCCGGCAAGAAAAAAAAAATATATATATATAGGGGTGTTCCCAGGATTTTGGAAGGGACAGCGAAAATAACCACGCCCACCTTAAATTTTGGTCCCACCCATTCCGATTTTTATGGTCAGACCACAAAAGCTTTGATGCAGGTTTGCTTACATTGAGATGACACAAACTGTTGTCACAGAATGCTCAGGCACAAAAGGAACAAAGTGGTTTATGTTTTTAGAAAAGTTTCTCTCTGTCTTAGTTCACTGTGGTTGACCACATGATAGCTATATTAATGCGAGTGGGAAAATTTCCAGACTTCAAGAAGTTGAGAACCTCCCTTTATATAGGATAGGAAGGCCAGATATCTACAGACTTCCTTTGTTACCATCAGATACTGACCTAAATAGTGGACAGAGTGCAAGACAACCACTGTTGAGCTTTGAGTACTTGTATTACAATTAAGTTCATACCATATGGCAGCCTTTGTCCTAATTGATCTTATCTTCAAACCAGCATCCCAGGAACTACTTGTTAGCCTGAAACAACTTCCCACTTTTCAAAATACAAATGCAAGTCCATTATCTTCATAGCTAATCACTGCCTACACATACAGCAAAGAATGGCGGACCTGTACCAAGTGGAAGCCAAGGCATGGCGCTCTGCTGTGCCTTTTGTATGCTGGGGACAACCCTAATATATATATATATATATATATATATATATATATATATATATATATATATATATATATATATATATATTAGTCTGTTAAATTTATGTGTATATATGTGATTAATTGTAAGTGATAAGTAGTATTTGTCAGGATTGGAATGTCCGACCAGACATTTCTAATGTCTGGCAAATTTTTAATTGAAAGGACATGATGTCCGGTGGTCAGTCAAAGACTATTTTGCACACTGCATACATACATACTACATGCATACATACATACATACATACATACATACACATAAATACATACTAAATGTATACATACATACATACATACATACATACATACACATAGATACATACTACATGTATACATACATACATACATACATACTACATACATACTACACACACACATACATACATACATACTACATACATACATACATACTACATACATACATACATACTACATACATACATACATACATACATACTACATACATACATACATACATACTACATACATACATACATACTACATACATACATACATACATACATACTACATACATACATACATACATACATACATACATACTACATACATACATACATACTACATACATACCTACATACAACATACATACATACTACATACATACATACATACATACATACTACATACATACATACATACATACATACTACATACATACATACACACACATACATACATACTACATACATACATACATACATACATACATACTACATACATACATACATACTACATATATATATATATATATATATATATATATATATATATATATATATACATACATACATACATACATACATACTACATACATACATACATACAACATACATACATTCATACATACATACTACATACATACATACATACATACATACATACATACTACATACATACATACAACATACATACATACATACATACATACATACTACATACATACATACATACATACATACTACATACATACATACAACATACATACATACATACATACATACATACTACATACATACATACATACATACATACAACATACATACATTCATACATACATACTACATACATACATACATACATACTACATACATACATACATACATGTGAGAGACCCTTTATTATGGTTACAAACCTAAGGGGAGCAACTACAGCTATGCCTAAGCTGCACTCTTACAGCTGCGCACAATAACAGCTAGTAGCTAAGTACATGATGGTATGTCCACTGATTTCAGTGATGACTCTTTAATGTTTCTTGTGTCGCATGTGAGACATGAGTCCTGCTTTTGAGCGACACACTAAGTCACATGTCAGACAACGAAAAGAAGGACTGACATGTGATGATTGTAGTTGTTGCAGATGTTGTTGCTGTTGAACTTGTTGAAGGTGGAGTCGCTGCTGGTCTTTGCGACACTGTCTCTTAGCTCTAGCAGCTTTCAGACGACTTTCCTCAAAACTTTGAATGCATTTATGACAACGGTTCCTCCACAGTGCCCTATCCTATATAGCTAAGTACATACATACATACATACATACATACATACAACATACATACATACATACATACATACATACTACATACATACATACATACATACTACATACATACATACATACAACATACATACATACATACATACATACATACAACATACATACATACATACATACATACATACTACATACATACATACATACATACATACATACTACATACATACAAATCGAATTATAGCAGAAATACCAGAACACAATAGAAACAAGAAAATGGCACAGAATAAAAAACAAAATATATTTTGAAAATAAAAAACAAAAAACGACAGACGAACAACTTCGTCTCCGACTACAGACTACAGACTGTATTCGAACTCACAATGCAGTTAGTAAACTTCCAGAATAAAACTATGCATCAACCAACAACTGCGGTTTGTAGATCGACCCACAGACAAACAAGAATAGTACAAGAAAGCGACCAAACAAACAATCCAAACACACCGACATTCCGATATTTCTAGACAAAAGTGTGATTTCGTGCTAACTCAAAACAAACCTCCTGAACGTTCAGCCCTTGCATCACCTCGTTGTTGTATAAGCGAGCCCTGCGCCTGTAAGACAGATTCGAACCAGAACGCGTACGAAACTGCTCGACAACCTACTTACCATTTCGCCGTTTGATATCAACTCACGCTTCTCGCATGCGCAATAGGTGGTGCCTGGCAGTGGAACAAGAGGACGCAATAGGCGAACGTTTTCTACGGAACAGACGTTCTCGACATCTTTCACGTCCTAACGGCTTTGTATCTCTTTTGCAGGCAGCTCGGCTATGACGCATCCACTAGCAGACTTCCCGTGAGTGAATCCATTACCGGCGTTTTGACTCATTCACTAACTGAGATTCCACTAGGTGGTACCACGGAAGAATCGACCGCGGGACCACAGAAAGCATTCTGAGAGGCAGACGTCCGGGCCTTTTTCTTGTCCGGGACTCGACTTCGTGTCCTGGTGATTTCGTGCTGTCTGTGAGGTAGGAACAACTTGTTTCTAACATACAATGACCCGTAGCGCTTATTGCGGGTCTTCAGCAAAGAATGAGGGCTAAATGATAATGAGAAGAATATGTAGTGACGTGTAGCTAAGCGGGCGGGTCTCGGATGTCATGGTAACGGGTGGGTTTTGGACGTCACGCAATGGGTTAGAGTAGACGACGTGGTTTGTCGCGTTGATGTTGAAATTTTCGACTTGTAATACAAGAGTAGGTTACTGTAATTAGCGTCTTTAGTTGTAGGTGTGTATATGTCGATGTTTGAAAATTTTGTGTGACATGTAAGTTGATTAGGAGGTAGTCTGCGTGATGTACTCTAATTTAGATCTATGAACTGTTACTATTCACGGAATTTATAAGAATGGTGTGAGAAGGGAGTGGTAGGGCATGGCCTCCACTAATTGCCATCTTGACATCCTCACGCTGTAGTACAGTAGTCTCTACAGGTCATACCGACTTTTGTTTTGCTAAGTTTGATAAAGCCAGGCAAACTTGATTCACAGTTTATCATCACCGTGCCCATCATATTCTGGGAAAATGAAATAAGTTTTATTAGTTATTATTACACTGTCTATATGGATCAGATGGACCTATCTGTATTCATTGTGGGAGCTCAACTGAACTGACTCTGCCCAAAAGCTCTGAAATATTTTATCCTCATTGTCATGATTGTGCTTCTTTTGACAGAATCAACAAGTACTTGTTTAGACACTAAAAAATATAAGAAAACGGATTCTATCACTACTAGTATGTGTCAAACTTGATAGCAAACCATTCAGAGGTCTAGTGTTAGACAGACAGTTTACTGTAACTTCAAACATATTATTGACCGCCCACCCGCATGTCCTCGTGGACAATAAACTGTGAATCAAATTTGCCTGGCCTAACTTATACTACTAATTGTTTTCATGCATCTGGTGGTGTTTCTATGGTTTCCAATGATGTCTTTTCTGTGAATGTGTTGAACACTGATCAGATCCAAGCACTTGTGCAATGGCATTTAGTGATTATTTAAGCATGGGCGGTAACAGGCAATGCCACAGGAGGGTAAGAGCCCTTCCTGGATTTGCCACTGAACTGTTGGTGTCTCGTGTGGGCATTTGTGTTTGTGTTATGAGGATTCTTCACGTGGTTGCTGACTAGTTGGCTGTGTGGACCAGTTACTGAGCCTCCATTGTAGGATGTGGTGTACTAAGGTTGTTTGGTGTACATAGGGTACGAATTGTATTTTGTAATGTCTCGGGGCGTGTTCAATTTGCAGTTCCGGTAGTTCTGGGGAACTGCTAGAACTCACATTCAATTTAGATCTGGAACTGCTAGAACTGACAGTGTGCTCTATGGTCTGGAAGTTTGAGGCTACATGTAGCACGTCTCTTTTCTGAAAATCCCGGAAAAGTAATGGTGCACTATTTGCAGACAACTGTACTGATATTTCCATACACTCTATCTCTCTGTTTGAGGAAGATTGGTGTCTATCACAAGATCGGTTGCAGCAAGAAGCACTGTTAGCTGAAGTTGCTCTGGCAGTCGATGGATCGGTAGCTGATGAAGCTGTAGTAGACATTGACATTGTTTTGGTTAGCAGTTCCAGTTCACAAAGCAGATTTCTTTGTTTGATTTATTCTAGTTCTGTCAGTTCCAACAGTTCCAACACGCTCTCAGTTGTTAGAATATCTGGGATTTGGGGGTAATATGTTTTTGCTTGGTTTGTGGGATATGGGAGGTTACCTGCATTTACATTTGAGTAGTCAGTACTACATAAGTGAGTACCTGGTCTTTGACTATGAATGGACAAGATTACTGTCTTGGCCAAACCAGCAGACAGATATGTGTGGTCCTTGGTGTCTAGTCGTTGAGCTGTGCTATAGTTAGTGCTCCTGAGGCCTCTCTGACCAAGGGCACGTCTCCACTAGGGCTTAAACATGTTTACAACTTGTTTAAGTCTAAACATGTTTAAGAATAATCGTGTCTCCACTAGCGATAAACCTGTTTAACTCTGAACCTAAACAACTTTTGCTAAACATGTTTCAGAGGTAGTTTAATGAAAGTGGTTTAGGTTTAATGGTCACGTGATATAAAAAAACGCACGTTCCACAACGATGGATGTTAGTTCTTTCACGCTGTTCTTTCTCTTTCTTTGGAGACTATTGGAAGAAGACAGAACTAGGCAATGTCAGAGAGTGCATAGACTGATGCAGAGTGTCAGGAGAGAGCCATTTTGGCGAAGACAGAGACTTGTGTCTCTGATCGTTCTTCAGACGACTAGAAGACAATCTCCGACTGTCTGGTGCACAAGAAACGAATTCGCGTGGTACAACAAAATCCCGGATAATTCTTTTAATAGCCCGGAATAAATGGACAAGTGGAGACGCTGTCTACTAAACATGTTTAGAGTCTAAACGTATTTAACGTTAAACATGTTTAAAGAGCAACAAGTGGAGACACAGCCCAAGTTCCAGGTGGACCAGTCTAAAGAATCTGCATAGCACACAGAGTTTCTGTTGAGACATAGGAGCTATCTTTACAATAGAAGTGTGTGTGTGTGTGTGTGTGTGTGTGTGTGTGTGTGTGTGTGTGTGTGTGTGTGTGTGTGTGAGTGTGTGTGTGTGTGAGTGTGTGTGAGTGTGTGTGTGTGTAAATAATGTTAAATGTGATCTCTTACATACTTTGCAATAACTTACCATTAGCGTCTCTGATATATTAAGTATTTCATTACCAGCGTTGTGTTACTGAGTGTTTACTGTGTAGTGAGAGTGGAAAGGTTAGTCACTACATAATCAACAGACGAGGTGGAATCTACATCATAGGAGACCAGACATTTGATACATTACCAGGAGTGATCGACTTCTATAGGAGACATTTTCTGGACACGACAACATTGATTGAAATAGTTAGAAACATTCATTCCAGTATGTTAAATACTGACTTTTTTGCTTTATTGTCTATCTCTTGTGTACATCTGTCTGCTGTCTGTTGTTCTGATCATTAGTCTGTTACTGTCTTTCTAATTTTTCAATCTTATTACCTTATTCAGTGTATTTTAGGTCTGTATTTGATTACTGTTTCTATTATTGGTTTTCTAAAGGGCTGTCTTAGAGGTCATCCGTATTTAAAGAGATTTTACCTTTTAATTTGGGGTGGGGTAAATGGCTGTTTCATTCTTTAACCCGAAAGTGAAAATGGCATTATGGACAACTTTGAAAGGTGCTTTGCAAGTACTCCAATGAGCAATAGTGTACAATGACCAGTTGGAGAAACACTCAATAATTGACGACAGATGTAGACTTGAGTGTCCAGCTGGTCATCTCCCCCCCCCCCCCCCCGCGGCGGAGAAAGACCGGCTGGAGACATTCGCCACTCGAAGGAAACCGCTGCTTCTCTATCCTCCAATCAGGATTTTACACGATTGGTTAGTGTTTGTGCATGCACGTGTATTTACGATAGCTGCTGATAGCAATGCCCGTCGCTATTGGCTCTCTACTAATGGCTTTGTAACTGAGTAGTCAATTGCTTTTACCGTCTGATATCACATTTTGTTAGCGTGTGAGCTACACCTGCATGTTGTCTTCTCTTTTGTCTTCCTTTTCGTACTTGGAGAACTAGGCAGCGCATGCAAAACAACTTCTAGTCCCTTAGGGTGTCGTTCATTGCATACCTTGAACGAGTAGACCTTCTGCAAAGCGTGGTATTTGCGTACGGCCTTTGGTTGGCCTCTGTGGTAAACATTGAGTCTGGCAATCTTAGAACGAGAGACAGACAATGAGAAGAGCTGGAAAAAGTCGACCTGTTGTTCGTAGACTTGGATGGCACGTGTTGAGACTACATACAGAGCGAAATTACATTAGCAAAGAGCCAATAGAGACGTGCATCCCTATCGAGGATGCACAAACATTGAACGGCACTCTGATTGGAGGATAGAGAGTCGACGGTTTGTTTGAGTGGCGAATGTCTCCAGCCGGTCTTTCTCTGCCGCGGGGGGGGGGGGGGGGGGGGGGAGATGACCGGCTGGGCTCTCGAGCCTACGACAGACGTGACTTTGACATGTATGGGTCTTATTTGCAAGGTGGCAGTAAAGCGGCAACTGTCTCTCTTCAGCAGAGAAGGCACTGTCTCTCGGCCTACCAAGACCCACGAATGACTATGAGAAGATGATTGAGGCGTTGTGGGAGACGACAGACCTCCAGACGACGGACACATTGTGCTAATGAGGGACGGACATTGTATATAGATACATATCACCTGTAAGATTTCATATAGGTGACATCACACAGATTGAAAAGTGGAGGCATTGACCATTTTGTTTTCAGGGTTGGGAGGGAGTCTGGGTACAATGAAGTTTTTGTTTTTATAAAATGTTGATAAATACCGACGGCCCGTATAATCAAGAGCGTTATGAATATTGTGCCCTGTACCTACCTCCAGATTACCAGCTTGTTCTGGTTCTGTTGCTCAAGTGTTGTAAATGGAGATGCACTGATAATTGGTTATTGCTTATTAGCCGATATACAGTAGGCATATCGGTTTTTATCAGAATCGGTAAATCTTGCGTAGTTGCGTTCTGATACGTTGCGCATGTGTAGTCAGTTCATTAGGGCCACGTGAGTCGCGTGCATGTCAGCAAAGAAGCAGAAGTTCCCATTTGGTAGCATTTTGAGGTGGCTGAGGTCAGAAGCTTCACATGCTGCAAGGATTGTAAAATATATACCATCAATGATTATCTTTAAAATATTAGATATCGGTATGGGGTATTGGCTATTGTTGCTTGGATATCAATTATTGGTACAATGCCGCCACGCATATCCTGCTATCTGGGGATGACCTCAGTCAAGACCGCCAAATTTGAATTTACTTCAACAGATTGCGTTGAAACTTTGTTGTTTGGTAGTGCGGTAAGTGGGTATCTGGAGTCGCAGTTGTTTTGGCATAGGCTAAGTCATAAGAAGGTGACTGTATTGGAAATCACGTTTTTCACGTAATGCAATTTTGTGAAGTTTTCTGAGCCATAGTTTGGCATAGAGTCTTTGTATCCTGCGTGAAACTTTGTGATACTGGTTGGCGAAAACGAATCGAGAAGATTTAAGATTAATGCTTCTGTTTCCTAGATATTCAATGATAGGGGCCCCAAACTGAGTGTTACGTATGCAGGTTTTTCTCAGTTGAACAATGATGAATTGGAACGAATCATTGCATGGATGTTTCTAGGTAATGTTGCTAAAACTGATGTAGGCAATTTTGCAGACGCTTTTCATTCAAAGATATTGTGACACGAACAACAGCTTTGCTTCCGCAGCACATCTGTATTTCACAAATAAATACAAGTCAGCAGAATCTGTACAGATATGTTTAGAAACAGTCATTTTCAAAGCAAGGACTTGCCGCATCTACAATCTCAAGACCAAACTTCTTGCGAAACATAAGAAACATCATTTGATCTTCGAACCAAACTAGCAATCATCTAGCTATCCAAAAGCTCTTTGAACCATTCATCCGTAAAGTCATCAACGTCAGAGTTTAGTAGAAGACCCAAGAACAGCAAAAGAATCTACTTGGGCGTCGTTTGTGAGTGTTGGAGCGTCATTCTCGTTTTTCCTAAAAGGAGACCCTTGTTATTCGATGAGTTGGTCTTTTACTTGCGCATCCATTCTGAAGAGAAACCTCTTCTGTTCTTGAACGCACTATGCTACTCTCTGTTGCATTTTAGCCACAGCATGTCTAGCGTTACTACGTGACAGCAACACAAAGAAGGCGGAGCCAATTGTAAACAATCAATCAAATAAGGTTTACGCCCTTTTTCAGCCAATCAGACAGCAGTATTTCTATCTAGTTAAAATCCGCGTGCTACCTTGGATGCTCACTGTAGGCTGTGCCAAAGTTATTGCAAGACATGCGTGGGGCACTGTATATTGGCCAAATACAGTTATTGGTGCAACACTAAGGTTGGAAAAGCAATAGTTGGCAACGTGCGAAAATCTTGAATGTCGCTAAGTGTACTCCTCAATCAGCTAATTCTATCATTAGAAAGCTAGTGATGAGGAGAAGACGATGATATAGAGCTTGTTTTTGATCATATAATTGGCTATTTTCTGTATAGCAGGGCAATGCTATTATGCCCTAATGGCCAATTAGAATGACCATTTGTGACTTCACACGCTGCCACGTACTGTAGAGCTCTAGGCACATGGAATTTTTGGATGGATGTTACATATGACCTAGAGAATGAATAGTTCAGCGCTGCACTATGCATGACATCAGTAATTTAGAACGTTTAGAGCTGAATACACTTGTGTTGTGATGTGTAACGTACCTTCCTTAATGTCCCTTGTTGCCTCCACCTAAATGTTAGCTACAATTTCCACACTGCCATTATTGTTTTTCGTACTTTAGTTGTAAAAATATTGAAATATCTGTAGAATGGCAGGCATGTGGATCATATAAATCATGGTAATAATCGATTGAGGGTTTGGGTCACGTTGTTGGTGTTGTTGAAGAGACAGGAGCTCGGGTGGACAGTTAGTGTGGTGGCATGATGAGGGTTATGTACAATGGCCTGGATCTCTGAGAGGTGCCATTAGTATGCCACCATGCAGTACACAAAGTCTCCTGAATCATTGATCCATGTACACTGTATCACGATTTTTCTGCATCAGTAGAGAGTCGAGTATTAAGCCCTGTTCACAATACTTATGTTGGCATCAACGTAACAGAACGGAACGTAACAAACGTTCCGTAGGTGATCTTCACGATTTACTGTAGGTCAGCGTAGACAACGTAACGTCACGATAGCAGACACCTCTTTCCAAGCGTTGCTCTTGGCAATAATGTCTTGGTATGTGCGGGATGTCACTTGCCACAAGCAAAGGTAGCTTTTGACGGCTTCCAGTAGCTTTTCCTCCATATTTACGAATTGGCACGCGCTACCATGACCATGCAGTGATTCCTTGTGCAATGGCTATTGGTCAAATGTTCTGTTTGGTTCCATTGGAATAGAACACCAATGTAATCTAACGTAACGTAACATGATGAACGATAACCCGGTTCACAATGAAATGTTTGTTACATTTGCTACGTTCGGTATGTTACATTGGTGCCAACGTAGATATTGTGAACTGGCTGTAGCCTCAAGCTTGGATGTCATAAGCTAAGCAGTGCAGGCTTACATGATGGCCAATTCTTGCCAACGATGTCCCAGTGTTGGTGCCATGCCAAATTGCTGCCATGCTAGCTTGCTGCATTTATAAATTGGAATGTGGCTATCTGCTCTTTCTTTGCTAGAAAATTACTTTCTTGTGTGGATTGAAGAAGCGGTTGTGGTGTAAACTCTGGCATTATTGTTTTTAACTCAGTTGAGTGTGTATCAGTATCATTATCGTACAGAGTTGTACTGTAGTTACTTGGCATTCGACCTACTTACTTAAAGTATTGTGTTGTCATTATAGGCTACTAGACAAGGTCCAGTTTCGGGGGTTGCAGTACCTGTTGTTGGCATTGCAGGCCCGACAGCAACCAGTAACCCTTTATCCAATCCAATTGACCACCCATCTTCTCAGCCATCTGTTATGTTTTCACAACCTGGTATGATGCCTTCACAAGCTTACACGAGATCTCCGATGCATCCGATGGGTCAGCCTCCCATGCAACAGCCGCAGGTACATGCACCGTTTATGCAACCTGTGGCTCCCTCCATGGGTGGGCAGATGCCATTGCAACCACCTCAGCAGGCAGGTCCTGTGTTGCAAGAGCAGGCATTAGAGATGGTTGAAGGATTATACAAGTTTGAGTCTGGGGTGAGTCATTTGCATGTTGTCTTATTGAAGACAGTTACACATAGGATGGTTTCTGCAGCTAGCATGTGCTGTGTTGTGTGTTTGTGTTATCTATCAATATTTTACATGTTGTAGGATGCAGAAGACTTGCCATTTCAGAAAGGAGACATTATGTATATATTGAGGAAGGAAGAGGATGGATGGTGGTTTGCTAGACACAGCGATGGGAGGGAAGGTCTCATTCCTGTACCGTACATTAAATTAGTAGAGGTAAGAGGCTACAGTTGAATGAATCGTTCCATTCAGTGAATGCATTTGGCTATTCTATTGGAGAGATGCGTCTTTTGATACGTTATTTTTGTATTAGAGAGATGCATCTCTTGATACATTAGTCTTGTATTGGAGAGATGCATCGCTTGATACGTTATTTTTGTATTGGGGAGCTGCATCTCTTGATACATTAGTCTTGTATTAGAGAGATGCATCGCTTGATACATTAGTCTTGTATTGGAGAGATGCCTCTCCTGATACATTGAGCTGTTCTTTGGATTCCGCCCAACACACACACACACACACACACACACACACACACACACACACACACACACACACACACACACACAATACCTTTAGATAATTATGTAATCTATAATAGGGATTAGACTATTGTAGGTATATTGTGCATTGTTATTTCATGGACTTATTTCATGTTAGAAGAAAGTTCCAACGAGAACAGAATCAGTCATGCATCACCACGGACGACCTCACAGCCAGCACTCCAGATCACCACCGTTTTCTGGTATTACCAGTCCACCTGTTCGAGCTAAAGCAATAATGGACAGAGTGGCTAATGCATATGACAATACAGCATTGTCGTTCAAGGTAACATAATGCCAGAAATCAAACACTTTGACAGACAGACAGACAGATGAACACACATGCACACACACACACACACACACACACACACACACACACACACACACACACACGGCAAATGGATAAGGAACTGCCGTTAAATGGTAATGCCTCCTAACCAGATGGCGGGGTTCCTGTGCACTAAGTAGGAGCTATGGTCTGTGCTAAGCAATCTCCTGGAGCCTGGGTAGGTTCTCGCAGGAGCACCTACTGCAATGCCAACTGTGGTGTGGGCACCTGTAGTCTCACCCGGACTTCAGTGGCTGATGGACTTTGTCGCTGTCGGAGGCCTTTGCCACCTCAGTCAAAGACCAGGTACTCATTTATACTCCTGAGTCAAGAGAGGTAATTGTGTGTAAGTTTCTTGCCCAAGGAAAATCATGCCATAGCTTGCCATTTCTGTGACTTGAACTTGCAACCCTGCAAGGTCCCGGATGTTTTTATTCTCCAAATGCACTCTAACCCGTTGAGCCACACACACACACACACACACACACACACACACACACACACACACACACACACACACACACCACCACCACCACCACCACCACACCACTCAGTGAGACAGATGAACACAGTCTGCATCACTTCGGTCATTTATAACGTTCGTAACATGTTTGTTCCTTTCAGTTGGGAGATGTGATTTTGGTGACGAAACAGAATGAAAATGGCCTATGGGAAGGTGAACTGAATGGCAGGAGTGGCCATTTTCCCTTCACACATGTTGAAGTAATAGAAGCTGATAGAGGTGGCGAACACAGCTAACCATCTAGCATATATGTCACATTTTTCAAATTCTTTTGCATGATCTCCCTGGTAGCTAATTAGCTAGTTTCAGGTGTGTTTCGGCGGGGATGGATGGTTTATTGGCTCGGGCTTATTTGCAGAGCTGAAGGCAGTGTATGTTGTTTGTGTCCTACCTCAGTACTGACGCGCGCTATGGAGGAGTGTAGGGCGTCTTTATTGGAATGTACAGTTTCTGAGAAACATGTCTGCTCTATTGTGTTGTGTTGGATGACGAGTCAACATTGTGACTGTTCATAGTTAAGTTCTATCATCGTTTGTTGATAATGGGACACTTGGCTTTTGCATGGGATGGATATTACTGTATGCAAGGTATCTGCTTTTGATAGATTAATTATTAGGTTTATTCTTAGTCATTTGTGCTCACCGAAAGATGCAAACTACAACGTTCCCGTGTTCCATGATACTTTGGATGATTTATCAAACAGAGTGAATATTAAATAATTTTACTGTTTCATAGAATAGTAAAAGTTTGCCTGATTTTGTCAAGCTATATATAGTACTAGCTTACTGGCCCGTTCTCCGCACCGGCAGGTTAGATTATTCCCGTTCAGAAATGTACATCTGGGCAGCAGAAATTGGAAAGTCACTCGCAGGTTCTTGTCAGGAATGAGCAGTTTAATTAAATTTGGTGGAGATCCCATGCGCCGTTCAGAGAATTCGAAATTCACGTGCGAGTGGATTCGGGTCCTCCTGGGATATAGAATATACTCAGCACGTTTCCAACGTACGCACTGAACAATCGGAACTCTATCTCTTTGCTCTGGACGTAGTTTGATGTTTAGGATAAGTGAAATCATCTACAGCTGTAGTCTCGAGTAGCCAGGCGCCCTCCCGTCATACTATACTTCCGACGAAAATGTGTCTGGTGAACAGCCTTTGGTATCGCTGTGTGCCGCGTAACCAAAAATCGGCTATCTGAAGACCGGATTTGAATTTTTAAACGCTTCACTAAAGATCAGATTGGTATGCACACATTGCAATCCTATCTCAATTTGTTTCTCTTGTTTTGTAAAGAACAACTCAAGACTACAGCTATAGTCATTGCAGCAATGCTTGTTGTGATATCTGCATGTCTACAGCAGCAGTTAAACGCAGCCGTGGGAACGTTGCCGTCGACAGGCTTCGATTTCATGCAGGCACGATCGACGTTGTATGTAGTGCACTGTGTGCACTGTGTCACAATGAAGACTAAATGAGACTGTGCTGGATGGATGCGAACATACTTGATGCTGCTTGCTGTATGACGTCCAAACTGACCGTCCAGAGTGAGTGATATCTGATGGAAGGTCTTGGATCAGGTCTTTGGTAAAGCGTTTAGAACCAAAACCGGTCTTTAGATAGCAGATTTCAATATCAACATCAAAGGCTGTCTACACAACAAGACTATCGATAATGCAAGTATGAAACTGTTTGTTTGGTTGTAATAGTGGCTGTGGCATGCATTTCTATTAGTCATAGATTGTATTTTGTGCTCTGTTTGCCTTTCTTTTAATTAATATTTATTAGCCTTAGGTGCATGCGCTTGTCGTAGCCTCGTACCCAGGTCTTCTGGCGTACTAGGGGGAAGAGTGTCTGGTACATGATGTTTTAGCATGCGCAAATAATACCTCGAAATCATGCTTTGTGTGCACACATGCGGAACCGATGTTCAGAATTTTGAGCTGACAGTCTAGTGCACAATGACAGGGAAACAGCTTCCATGTTCTGTTGTGACTTGTCTTTCTCAGTGGCTGTACACATGAAGATATAGTAGCCAGTGTGAGCGTAGCTAGAGTGCTACTCTTTAGATTCAGGCACTACCAGGGGTGATGTGTCTGCTGTTTTGTTCTTTGTCTGCATTTTATGACTGAGATACCAGTCCTTCTATCATGTGCCTGCACCCTCTATTCTGCTGCAGTTTGAATGCACATTGAGCACAGCGCTGGCAGATCTGCGTGGAAGACCGTCTGTTTTACAGATAGAAATTTAAAAAATAAGCTGCAACTTCTTATGCAGTCGTTCTTGGTAAGCAAACACTATAAAGACTGCCACAAAAACAAGGTCTCAAATCGGCTAGTTGGATTACTTGACCTTGTCAAGATCTAGTGGCTTCATCCAGTACTGATGCACGAAACGGTTTCCTGTCTGTTGCACGCAACGTTATCAGCGCGAGATTCTAAACAAAGTCGGTTCCGCATATGTGCATACCCTGATTTCGAAGGAATTTATGCACTCATGTGAAGACAACTTGTACCAGGCCCTCTTCTTGGGACTGCTTTCTGCACATGATGGGAGATGAGAGTGCAGAAAGCAGTCTCGAGTGTGGAGGCCAGAGCTAGAGTTACAGTAATTTTTTTACCGGAAATGATGATTGACTCCACTGAAACGACCCTGTAACTAACTCAGGAGTGCATAGCATGCGCTTATTGTTATCCCTGTTCTGATGTGAACATATCGTTATTGCAGCTTGTAGTAGGCGGAGCCATGCAGAACTTTCCTGATTACTGATTTTCTAGTAACATAGCGAACAGAGATTAGGCAAATCTGCGACAAAACAATGTAAGTCAGTCAGTCAGTCAGATTTCCTGGCCATGAAACTGATTTACTTCCATTTGATTATGACTGTCTGTCCTTTCTCGGCCAGCCGTAGAAACATGTGCTTGCATTGTTGTGTTTAGCGACCTACACATGACTTTGTCTCTCATTTTCAACTCACCTAAACGAGGTGCTGGGGTATACTTGTATGTTTATGTAAACAATTGTTAAATTAAAGGGTAACTGCAACGCAAAAATCAAGAATTCTTTTATGTTGTAAATTGATAGTTCTAGTTGCATACATGACAGGAAAAATAATTTTAGATTTTTATGTTAAGTCTTCGCTGAGATATAGCAGTTCACAGTTGCTTCCTGTTCTTTAACTTCCGGTAACGCGTTATAACGGGCGTTGTGTAGTGTGATGTTAGAGAGGGACTCCACCGTAGCGTGTATTGTAGACAAAGGAATCTGTTGTGAAAGAATGGTTTGGTGTTGCGTGGCTGTAGGATGCACCAATTCGCGCAAGTCATACGCAATCCTGTTTCGATTTCCGAAGATCCCCAGGCTAGCAAAGGGTGGGAATCGCAAAATGCGGTAAACAATTGCAGAGACGTTTGTATAGTCCAGGCGACTGCTACTGAGTACAAAGCGTCCTACTGAATGGACAGGAGTCTGCAGTAGCCACTTTTAGCGTGACTGCTTTGAGATACATACAGCCAGGTCTATTCAAGAGCTTGTCCTGGGTTGTAGAAGATCGAAATTGAGGCCACCATTTTCCATCTACCTTCCTCCACACTTCAAGGTTGCAGCACTCTGGAACCTTCGCAAAAGAAAAGGAGAGCCGTATTTGAAAAGCGGGAAGGTAAGGAAGACTCTCGTGCAGGACTGAATGTGCTGTAAATGGCTAGGAGAGGTCAGACTGTTGATGACTATAATAGACTCGCCTCTTGATCATCATGTGTAGTGATTGTGATTGCAGTCGTATGCGTTACAGTATACTGTACAGTGAAGTCAAACCTTGTGTCAACGTGAATTCAACGTACGTACTTCAACTCATGCAACGCACTTCACACCAGTATGTATCCATCATCTCATAACGACCGCAGCTGAAACCTGTGATGTTGTTTACTTACCCGGATGTGCATCGATTACGTTGCTAACTCCTATTCTACTTGCAATGATGACAGGCTATCAGGTAGCCTGTCCTCTTCCTCGTCCGCTTCCAAGGCAGCAGGTGATCTCAAAGCTTCAGAGACATTGTCGCTGATCTCAAAACCTGTAAGGTCTAAATCACAATAATTGTAAATAGGGTTTTTATAATTTTATAACGAGTGAGCGATATAGTGTGTGCCTAAAGCTACAGAACATAGTCTGTCAGTGGAATGTCTTCATCGTTTTATCTCATAACGATATTTATAGCAGGGGCGACATATCCAGGGAAGCTAGTGGGCTCGTTCACTCTCAACTTTGAGCACAATCTTTATGTTTGTAAGCACACCAGAGCCGTACATAGATACTCTGAAGCAAACAATAGACTTGTAGTTCGTACTGAGATGCCCGGCCCTCAACCTGCGAGTCTCTCCACTGCCCTTTATCACGAGGCGACATGTTGAGTTAACATTGAGAATGGATACAGAATAAAATGTGCATTAATGTCTACAGTATGCACACTTTCCATAACTGTCTTTCTAGCTAGAACGCAATTGCATGATATGCGGTTATTCATTTTGTCACAATGTTCCGTTATGTCATCGTCGGTTGGACACAATCTTAAGATTATCGTCCAAGTTGGAAACATAACGAGACAACTGCATGTCAAACCGATAGATCTAGCATCCAAAATGATGACGTGATGTTGGGTGATTAAGCGCGGTCTACAGATCATTACGATAAAAAGAAAGTCTAGAAAGTATAGTTCAGGTACATTATAATGCGTTTGATGTTTCGAAGAGTGTGTGCTTGTTAGTTAGTGTGACGTTTGGCTTCGCTATCGTTTATCGTCAAAACCGGCATACAAGGTAGATGCAGATTGTTTGCGAAACGTGTCATTCTACTGCAAAATATGTTAGTAGATATGTTGGAGTACGTATTATAATGTTTCTTGCTTTACGAATAAGTCAGATGTTATTGGGGTCTACGCCGGAAACAGAGCGGAAGTTCACTGCATCTAATTTTCGGGGTATAAAGTGTTATTAAGGTAGGTCCTATCATGAAACTTTGTCGTGGGGAGGAGAAATTGAGAGTTGTGTACACACACACACACACACACACACACACACACACACACACACACACACACACACACACACACACACACACACACACACACACACACACACATAACACACACACACACACACACACACACACACACACACACACACACACACACACACACACACACACACACACACACACACACACACACACACACACACACACACATTATGTGACATATGTACCAAGAGCTCGATGGAAAGCCATATAGGACCACGCCCCTTTCTGTTGTGAGACTCGGATTAGAAGCCTCGCTACGCTCAGCAATAATATATCTCAACCTCAATGGACATGACAAGAAAGAGGCTCGCTTTGATCGCCAATTAACTTATTAATTAATTTCTAGCTGCAATAAATGATCCCACTTACTCCATGGGTCAATCCACAAAAAGTACAAATAAGTTCAGTTAGCTAATCATAGCAATACTTCATATAATGTACCGGGCGGTCTCTGATATCGCAAACGAGATACCATGCAGCAGCAGAGTTTCTTGTAGCCGTATAGACTTACATATTGGTCGTAGAGTACAAACACAGCTTACTGGCATATGTAAAAAGCTATCAAATACCAAATCACTTCAAGTTGCAACAGCATTCGCGATAGTTGCTACAGTTGCAATTTTTCTGGAAGGACGTGGTCAAGTATGCAGGGGGAGAAACTAAAAATTAAAAATTAGTTAGACGACTTACCTAATTGACAAATATATAATTTTTTTGCAAGCGCCAATTTCACCCAAATGAGCAAAGCAACGAAGAAAGGTTTCTATCATTTCTATCATGGATCGATGACGTCATGCAAACAGGAAGTAATGGGTAATTGGATCATACAATAGAAATGATCAAAGTGTGTGGGGGTATTTACGGATTTATGCATGTAGCGCGCATGCATTGCTGGGGCTGCAATTATAGAGCAGTCAGATATAACACTAGCCTAGTTTCATATTTCTAATTGTTATCTAGTTCTTTTTTAGTGCACGGTAAGAAAGAGATTAATTTAAATGTAGGTAGGCAGCCATGCATGTACGATATGGTCTGATATCATGTAAGGACTTGAATCGGATCAAATCAGTCTTCTAGGTAATATAATTAGGCAAATCAAACCGCAAAGGAAAAGTGTATATAGTCTGTATTTCGTCCAGCAATACAATCCAAAATGAAAAAGTTTACAACTACAGAAAGTATAATTGCAGCTCTGCATGTATACACTCACAGCAGTACCATTACTCACAGTATACAACAAGTACAGCAAATGCGAACAGACATGCTACTGCATGCATGTGACGCGTACATCGATCACAACAACAAAGCCTCAAACCTATGGCATGTCCCATGCAAGAGTTTCATAAAATACTGTAAACGAATTTCATGTCTATTTCCTGGCAGCGACTCCTGCGAGATATGGAGTTTTCTCTAGTACGTGTAAGAAAAATGCAGCAGCAAGACAGGCCCCATAATCTTGATAATAATCCATTTTGGACTTCTTGGTAGCGAAGTTTGTGACAACCTTGACAAACCATGTGGTCAACATGCTCAGATGCTTTTCTGCATAGGACAAATACCCGTATCCTTCCATATCAAATCCACTCGCTTTTCTCTTAGCAGCCTGATCTTTCAGCTCTTTCCATTGCTTATCAGTCATGCCAACGCGAACGAAAGCACCTGATATCATAGGATTCTTGTTGACCTTCAGATCTTGAGAATCACTTCGTGGAAAATCAGAATCAGATTCGATGTCCTTGATGCATTTTCTACCTTTCTCATTAATTGAAAACTTCTTGTCGTCTTCTGTGACGTACTCACGTTTAAGAATGCCAAGAGCTTCCTTCACTACTTCTTTGGTGATAATATTTTCTGGCCAATTTTCATACGCACTGAAGAGTTTTCTATGCACCTCGGCCACATTCATTTCGTTGGGATGGACATTCAATGCAGCAAGAATGGCATCTTGAAGAAACGGTGGTGAAGGAGTATTCTTTACTTCATCCGGCAGATACTTGTCAAGCCAATCATATCCACAGAATTCTGGTGAAGCCGCTTGAACTGCTGCACAGATCCTGTGACTAACTTTAGCATCAGCAACTGAAGTCTCGAATTTGCCTGTCTTTGCATCAAGCTTTGAACCAACACCAGTTTCATTTGCAATCGATTGCGGTGTCATGATGGTTCCAAACTTCACTTTGCTGTCAGGGTTTCCTGCACACATGCCAATCATGACTAATAATCCACTTTCTGACACTTGCTTAGACTCTACGCCATATTTTATTGCTTGCAAGAAATCCGTGGCTCCTTCATGTCCCATTTGTAGAAGACAAAACACGCCCACATTAAAGGTCGACTTCTGCAACTGCAGCTTGGAAGCCACACCGCCCACCAAAACTTCGTCTGAACTATCCCGTATCTGAAAATTAGGAAAGGACGTGCAACCAGCTTTTACCAAAACTTTCCTAACAGCCTGGAGTTCAATAGAAACGGCCGTCACCACCACGACATCTAACATGTTCTCTAAAAACAAAATTAAACAATGAAACCGCGTGCAAGCTACTGTCAATGCATGTAAGTGTCAATGCCTAGTGTTGGTTCTTTCTCAGCATTTTATTGTATAGAGGCGACAAAAGCGGGGGACGTAGAAGTACGTACCTCCACAAATTTTCGTCTCTATATTGCAGTCAAATTTACTCACATACAGGAAGTCCCAACTCAAAACATCATCCGTTTCTGCAAGCATGCGGCTGGAAATCATTCTAGCGATAAAAATCCATAATTTTATAGAAATCTGCTATAACAAGTTCTCGAAAGTCTTTCAAAAAGGAGCATCGAGCAGAGCACATTTCGGAGCTATTGATTTGAACGTTTCTAAACTATCTGGCGACCAAAGTCCACGCGTTTCCACTATCAATGGGTAACCCTTCGCCCCGACAGAAGTCACTCTTGCGTCGTGACGATCATCATTGTCCATCTCGGCCGCCTCTGCCACGATTCTGATGTTTCAGCAACTCGAGGGATGTCTGATGGTTACAGCGTGTTTCTTACTGTGATGCCAAAGTATCCAGGTCGTTCATTCAAGAAATTTGGATAGAAAACATCAAGTGCCGGTATTTGCATGGTTTCACTCGAGCTTCTCTGTTCTTTTACATCTTGTTTTGAATCAATAAAAAAGTTGTTGGCAAATAGTCTTACACCAAAGCGTTATGACGATTGAAACGGTGTGGACCATGACCACATCCAACAAGCTGATCTTTATATGGGTCTAGTGGCTGACCGCAAAAACACCTAGTGTTTTTTTTTTGTGGGAAAGAAAACAAAGGCAAACCCAGCCAATATCTACAAGCTACAACGAACTCATGGAGCGACATAGGTTGTGTTCACACTATCGTTTAGAACTGGGTTTGCGACTGCTTAGCATAATCAATTAGAATACATCCGGTGAGTTTACACAGGAATGTGGGTTAGAGCAGGGCTAGCCTCACCCTGCTGAAAAGTAGGGTTAGAGCGGGATTAGAGTTGTGTTTAGCTTGGGTTACAGCTTTTCAAAGCATTCCAGTTTATCCATATTGCGTATCACAGAATTGCATCAAAGAAAATTGCTCTACTTTGTGTTAGTGTGGCGGTTGTTCATTGACCAAATCACATCCACAGCACGACTTGCAGATTTCTTTCGTGAGAGGAGCGGTCGCATCCGCAGATTCAGGCTGCTGTTGCTGTCCTACCACACGCATGTCGTCTTCCTTTGTCGCCTTACTTTGACATTACTTAGGGGTTTTGTGGCTCTACATCGCCGTCATTTTGTTCAACGTACCGTGTGGGTCAAAGCCAGGACAGAGACATGGTGGACAAACGTAGTCTGTAGGAACTGGAGTGAACGTGAGTGGAAAGCTAACTTCTGTATGTCAAAGACTACTTTCACGCGCCTGTGTGCTGACTTTCATTCTAGATTTCTCGTCGCAACACACTCGATTTCGTGACCCTGTGTCGGTAAGCAAACGTGTCGCTGTCTGTCTCTGGAGGTTGGTGGGGAATTCTGAATTCCGTACAGTTTCTCGCCTGTTTGGGATTGGTCGTTCAACTGCTTGTACAATAAAGAATCAAGTATGCAGAGCTATTGTGCGCCAGTTGTTGAAACTTTATGTTCGCTTACCCAGCGGAAACCGACTGGCAAGTGTAATTGTTAAGTTTCAGCAACAGCAGGGATTTCTCCAAGTTGGGGGTGCGATCGATGGCACACATATTGCAATGAAATGTCCTTCTGACTATTCGGACAAGTGCTGCAATCGAAATCATTTTCATTCGGTTATTCTACAAGCTGTAGTTGACTCTTTCCGGTACTTTACTGATATCTCTGTTGGATGGCCTGGAAGAGTCCATGATGCCAGGGTATTGTGCAATAGTAAGTTGTATCAGAAAGCTGAGCGTTTTAGGACATGCTTTGCTGATGGTCAACCTGTAAACATCAATGGAGTAATGGTATCAGTTCTTGTCATTGGAGATCCAGCTTATCCTCTACTTCCATGACTTATGAAACCATATCCTCAAACAGGAGAGCGTAATAAACGAAAATTCAATTTTAAACTGAGCAGTACAGAGCAGTACAAGGATGGTTGTGGAGCGGGCATTTGGTCTTCTTAAGGGTCGCTTCAGGATTCTGCATAAGCAACAAGACACTACCTTGCACAACTTTTGCCATGTTGTTACTGCTTCTTGCATTCTTCACAACTACTGTATTGCACATCATGATGCTCGAGGCGGATGATGACTGGCTCATTCACTGTTAAGATGGCAATGGCAATGATGATGATGATGATGATGATGGTAATGATGATGATGATGATGATGATGATGATGATGATGATGATGATGATGATGATGATGATGATGATGATGATGATGATAATGATGATGATGACGATAAGGATGACAATTATAGTCATAATCCACAAGGCAATAGTAATGCTGATGACACAAGAGAAGCTCTATTACAGTACGTGCAGTGAAATCAGTTGACAGTAATAAGCTAAGAAAACCCAACAAGGTAGATAGTGAAAATGATATTAAAACTTGACCTTATAGGTCTTGCATGCAGTTATACTACAGTACTAAAGTTTTAGTAGAAGTTTAAGCAATCCCAAATCTATTATTAAATTAATAAAAACACAAATTAGAACTCCTAATTACTCAAGTGCATGCATATGTTGCAATGGTATAAACTAGTAATAAACAAGAAAGTTACTGGTCTTTCAAAACTCTTACAGCCTCAAGAAAGAGTTCTTGTTGTTTTGTGCTCTGTGCTTGATCTGCTTCAAGCCTTCTTTGCAGTAGCCTTTCCTCTCTCTCCAGTTGCCGTTCCATCATTGCAGCAAATCTTTCTTCCATAAAAGACAAACTTGTTTCAATGGTGATTGTAATGTCTTCAAAAACGGCAGCAGCTCTTGGACATTTTCTCTTCCTTTTTCCTGATCTGTTTGTCTTCTATTGGCTGTTTCTTTTTCTTTGGCAACACTCAAACTAATGCTATCATCAGAGCTATCATCAAGAATCTGTACGTCATTGCAAGGGCTACTTGCTTGAACAGGTGAGGTTGCTCAAACGTTGTCGTCTACTAGTAGGAATTTATCCTTATCATCTAGATCCAGACCATCTCGAGCACCACTGTCAATGATAAAATGTGGTGAAATAGTGGAATTTGTGCCCATTACATTGTCAATAATGTCATAATATGGAAAAGAATTATCATTCTCTTCTCCTGAACGATTTAGTTTTGTCTTGATTTCTTTGTACATTCTTTCTAGAGATTTCATTTTTGCGTGCACTGATCTTCTGTTCTGGTCAAACCCAGTTTTGTCATGTCATCTTGAATCTTATCCCAAATGGGCTTCTTCAACCCTGGCCTCCGTAGTTGATCGTGGATTTTGCTGCTTGACCATATGTCAAGTAAAGAATCAGTTTCTTTTTGGTTATCGATCTTTCTTCTCTTTGCAGATTGTTTAGGGTCTGGGTGTTGTTCTTCTAATGTTTGTGAAGGGGTATTGTTTGGTTGCTTGTGCTGGTTCTGTATAAGTTGGTGTGGCTGGGGCTGCTGCCGCTGCTGCTCGTGATCGTGTTGCTGCTGTTGGTGGTGGTGGTGATGGTAGTGCTGTTGTTGCGGTGTGGCGCAGTAACTGTGAGGATAGCTGACTGGTGCTAGTGCTGCAGGTTGCATTGATGACATGCTAGGCAATCTTGATGGTCTCCAAATGAAAGGAGTCCCAACAGGAATGGAAAAATGTACTTTGTCGCATTTGCCAACCTGGTATACTTACTGAACTACTTGATTGCATAGTAATGGATAATGATGATGGAGTTAGAGGGAATTCAGGGTAACACATAGCCCTTGAACTGCTAAAGTCGAAGGAAGGAAACCCGGAGAAGGCAGTAGAACTTGGAGATGGAACGCGTTCTGAAGAGTTAGACATATCAATTCTGGTGGGAATTGAGTAGCGTAGCGCGAGCACTTGATTGTGATCTAGTAATACAGTTACATTTCACTCAGCCTACTTAAGACTAATTAGAGGCAACCTGGGTTAGCTCAGCAAGTGTGAACACACCTGCGCGTGATAGCACAGCAGGGTATTAGGATTAATTAGTGCAAACCCGGGTTTGCTAAACCAAGTGTGAATACGGCCAGAGTAAGACCAAGGTTACAGTTTGGAGTTACCCACAGCTAAGCACCTGCATAGGAGATTATATAGTCTTCAGGAGGGCTTTTTCTCTGAAACTCGCCAACACTAGTAGAGAAATATTATCTAAGTTGACTTAGAATTTGGTGTTTCGTAGCTGTCATCACATCTAAAGAAACCGATTCGCTCTTAGAAAGTAGTTTACGGACGATTCCTCATGTTTCCTCTTCTCTGAGTAAATGTTTGACTAAAGTGGACAGAGAAGGTAGATTGCGTTTCAGTAGACAGTTAACCAACTTTAGATTTGAGTTACAGCTTCCGAGAAAAGCAGCAGACGAAAACGATAAAGCTTTCCTAATGCCCATACCTCCTGTTCCAATTGGTAGCACTTCTTGTGAGTACGAAAATTCTGAAACAGAAGATCTTGTGCTCCGGCCAAGTGATCGTCGTAGACCTTCATCAAAAGTAGACAATGGGCCATTAGCAATACCAGGTCTCACTGAACGTAGTAAATGATAAATTTTACATATGGACAGACAGCTTCTCAACAACTGAAGTTCCGCTTGTGGATTTTTGAGATCTGGAAGATGGCAATGGGCCTATGTCACTTGATCAACTCGCTTCTTGAAACAAGAAGAGAAGAATTCAAACACGGGGGAACCAAGCCATTCTATTCTATCTGACAACCGGTGTACTTCTGGTGAAAATTCGGGATGTGTTTTATCACCCGAAGGCCAAAACACTCCACACTTTGATAAATTGATAAAGACCCAACGAAGGTCCATTTTCCATGATGAGACTTACCACCTTTGAGATATTCTTGTACCATGCAGCACTGGTTTCATCATCAAGTTACCACAAATTCAAGTCCAAACTTGGTACTACTCTAAGTTTATCCATTAGTTCTAGAATAACTAAAAAGAGAACAGTAGTGGTCTCAGGGAATCTCCTTGTTGTACTGCTGTAGACTTAAGTAGGTGATAGCCAAACCACAACTCAGCTGCACAGTGATAGCACCACTGTACCCATGCTACCAATCCCGGAAATTAATTGCCAAGTCTCTTCAGAAAAGGACTGCGATGACATTCATTAAAAGCATTCTTCATGTTCAGCTTGAAGCAACACTGATCCTGTCTTTCACCATTTGCTCCAATCTAAGACGGCAAAGAATGGACACTCGCGTCTCCTCAAATTCCAACACCTACCTAACCACGAGGCTTAATGTCAGAACAGCAAAGCCGACTAGACAAGCGGCGCAACACTTCCCCAACAGCAATGGGTTGAATTTCGCCTGAATTCTTTTGGAGAGCAGTCAATGGGGCACCGGACAAAAAGGGAGAAATGTTGCGATCAAGTTTCCCAGACAACAAAAGACACATCAATTGTGTTAGATTCAACAAACATAAATGTGCTTCTGGAAAATAGCAACTCCGTATAACATCTAGCAATTGTTGTGCTCGAAGATGAGAATAACCAAGACTCGAACCTTTGGGAAATGCTTCCAATGCAGTAACAAGTTCCTGAGAGCTAGTCCACAGCTAGTGGAGGTTGACTTCATCTAACCAAACAGGCAGATCGTGAGTTGGATGAAGACTTGCTAACACCTCCAGAGTTTCACTGCTAGCATGAGAGGCACATCCTTGTAAACACAAAGCCTGAAGTGGATCACTGTATCGCCCTTCTAAAGCTCGATCTTTGAGTATTGGCAGTAGAGATGATTGAGGCATTTACTGAAGTGTGGTAAGAGTTTAATAGTCTCAGCCCTGACATATAAAACTCATGTGGCACTCTCAGCAAAGGCTTCCTGCGCTTATATCTATGCATAAGAGTGCAGTACGTGATGGGTGTGACAAAATTAGAAAGCCATTAGGCCAAAGCTGCGTGGAAAAACACTGTAGCAGTGTAAGTACACTACTGTACTGCAGACGGTATAGTTAAAGTAATTCAATCAATAATACATCATATACCTGCACTTGCAGAGTCTGATGGTTTACGATCTGATGGTTTGCGATCTCCATAAGGCGTAACATATCCAACTAAAATATAAAAAATGACCAACTAATGTGTTACTGTTTTTGTAGTATCGCGTGCTGAGATTGTAACCGTGCTGAAATTGCTGTAGTGATCTAGTGTCACTACCCTAGCGCAACTCTACAGCTTTGCTAGAAATCATCTATCGACGTCGCAAGCTAATAAATTAAAATTTTGAGGGCATGCATGCACACACCTATGACATATTCAAGAAACAAAATACGGACAATTTAATGATACCTGAAAAGTGAACAATTTTAGCACGCCGGATGTCGAATTAATTACGCGCGCGAATAGTCGTTGAGCATGCGCAGACAGTAAATACAATCTCAGCACGCTTCACTTAGAAGATAGTGGAAAAAAGCAGTCCATTGTACAAGAAAAAGTGGAAAAGGACTGACAGCCTGACTAATGTATAAAGTAAAAGTAACTATAGAGCCAGTTGATCAAGACAACTTCTTACTCACTTTGATCATCCTGAGTGTCCTGGATAAGACAAGGAGACAGTTCTAGAGCAACTTTTCTCTCACCCTGTGTAATATCCACACAACATCTGTTTGAAAGGTGGTCAGCACCATGTTCAAACTCCACAAATAATTGAAATTTCTTGTCCAAACATGTCCATTTGTTCCAAAACTCAGCAGCAGCTACAGGCTAAGCATCTTACATTACCAAATACACTTTAGATGTATATGCAAGCATAGACTATTACCGGTAGCTGTGACAAAGCTTTCCAATCACCACGTGTAATACTAAATTCAATATTGCCTTCAAACTTTATTTTCATCTCTTCCTTTAGACATAACAAATGGCGCTTAGGTGAGAGATCGTTCTCATCACGCTTCATTTGCTACACAATTAACAAGCAAACCTTTATAATATGACAAATTTCTTTGTTATTCAAGTAAGCTCTATCTACAATACCTCAATAAGCTCACGACAACTATCGTGACAATGGATAGTGAGATTCCAAATATTGAATGAAGGTCTTGGCTGATAACCGAACACAGAAAACAGCATAACTTTTGAAGCCATAAACATGTCAACAAGCTTTCCAACCCACCAAACCCCACAGAAGTGCTTAATGCTTAATGTACCGCTGGCAAGATCATAATCACTATCGATATCTTCCACATTCACTTGGTTCAAATCAGAGTTAATCGTTACTATGGCTTCTGGCTGCCACAATTGAGATGAAGTAGAAATGTCACACATAGCTCTCATCAGTGACAAACGCCATCCTCTAGA
The DNA here is from genome assembly GCF_963422355.1 of Corticium candelabrum. Lineage (NCBI taxonomy): Eukaryota > Metazoa > Porifera > Homoscleromorpha > Homosclerophorida > Plakinidae > Corticium > Corticium candelabrum. The sequence goes on from NC_085090.1 coordinate 5,819,918, forward strand.
ATCAACTGGAGGAGGACAATGCACTTGCACATGTTTGGAAAATGTTAATCCATGAGGTTCAAAGACAAACAGAGGACTCAAAATGTATTCATCAGTGGCTTTGCTAGATGGTGGCATTAGCCTTTCATCAACATATAGATACATTTTTATGTTGACCGGTTCACTCACGGCACCGTCAGGAATCAAAACAGACAAACTGCCTGAGTGGTAGCGCCCACCTTCAGGACCAACGGTCGTCTCCAATGTTGCTATTGGCTTCACTTGTTCAATCCCTAAGTTGTAACACCAAAATGAACTTCAATTAACAAATCTATAGCTACTTCTTCTTAAATTAAATAATTTGTTTGAGGTAAAATAGACTTTCACAATCAATGAATACATTGCAATACTAAGTCACACGTAGAACCCCTTCCTTTCTTCCTTGCATTCCTTTCCTAAAGCGAGCAGTGTACGTACTGTGCAGGACGTTAACTAGAAAATAATTTGAGCAAACATTGCTTTGATGTCCAGCCATTATTCTACCTTGATCATACACATTGCCACACATTACACAAACCAAAAAAGCAACTAAAAGTACATTGATCGCAAAGCCACAAACATAACAACAATATTGTTAAATCACTTCTTCAGGACACAATGCGGCTTCATCATTTAGAACACCAAAATAAACAAAAGGGAAACACAAATTCTGAGAAATTTCAAATGAATATGAATGATACCTACATTTCATCTTAAGCCCATTCTAACAACCAACTCAATCTCCATTCAAAGGTCAGCCACCAACAATTGAAGCTCTGATTATGTAGATTTTAAATAGATAAAATAAAAAATATATATTAAAATATATTAAATATATTATAAATATCTAAGAGCAGCCAGAATCTTCCTCCCTTCAGAAAGTTGTTACGTCGAGTGCCCTAAATAGAATGCCGTGTGCGCTTGCAATCCGGTATTCAAGGCAGCAAATATTAATAACTGTAATCATGAAGGTTGCCCTTAAATTGCAGGACTTGTCGCTCTAGACTGCTAGCTGTGGTTTATACATTATAGTCTCTCCTGATCAATAAAAGTGATCACTGAGCGGTGATCTACGTATACATATAACTGCATGTGGAATGTTATCAGTGACCAGTTGCAGGATACAGAGACAAATACTGGAACTAATTATAAACTTTGGTCTGCATCTTCACTGTAGATGCTGCTTGAATAAGGATCAAATTCGTACTTTCCTGTTGAAACTTCTTGTGGCAGCATGACATGATTGTAGGATTATAATTCCTTCACTGATGTCCGCTGTAGTGCTGGGAATCCTCTAGGCTTGAGAGTCTAGCCGGTCATCTCCCCCTGCGGCAAAGAATTTTCAATCCCTACAATTAGCTGCAGCCAGAGGATTTGGACTCGAGAGTCCAGCCGGTCCTCTCTCCCGCGGTCTTTCTCGATGACCAGTTGGACTCTCGAGCTTAAATCCTCTGGCTGCTGCTAATTGCAGAGATTGAAAAGATTCTTTGAAAATCGTTGTTTGGTGGGCTCCATTGCTTTGACTATATTCACAAATGAACAGGTGAAGCGATCACTGAGCCGATACTACTGTTCAGCTAAAGGTTAGCAGTGCAATTCTCTGCTGATTGTCTAAAACTTCATATATATATATATATATATATATATATATATATATATATATATATATATATATATATATATATATGTATGTATGTATAGCAGATGTGGTGTGTATATATATATATATAAACTGCCCGTTGCTCTTCTTCTGGTTTTGTCTTTTACTCTTCGTTCACGCTTGGATCGTTTACTGAGATAGTCGCGTAACAATGGTCGCGTAGTCACGTGATAATGGTTGCGTAGCAATAATTTCTGTCAAAGTAACGCGCGTAAACTCAAAAAACTGACTTTTCTCTTCTTTTAGCTTTTCCTTTATATTCAGTTTGTTACTCATCAGTCTCTTTTCCTCTTTTGTCGCGTACGGGAGCGAAATCGAAAATCGTTTCATTTTTCTCGTCAAATATTGTAATTGTGTCGAGCCCTCGGAAGGGACCTTTGATTCAACATTTTTGGCGCATTTGCTGCAGAATCAAAATTTCATTCATCTGGCATCGTCGTTTTGTCGATCAGACTCTTTGTTTTGCCGTAAATCCATATAACAGGTGCTGACGCACGTATATATATATATATATATATATATATATATATATATATATATATATATATATATATATATATATATCTAATATATAAAGCTCAAATTGTCTGTCTGTGTGTGTGTGTGTGTGCATGTTCGCGTTTGGCGGTCACGTCTTTTGTCCGTTCGCAACCGAAATCGGCACGCACACTCGGCACGCACAGGGGAAGGTTTGCGTAAAAGAATTAAAAAAATTATGCACCGGGGCCCCTCTCGAGGGGTCGACCCCCGCCTAAAATTTCTCGACGACGCAAACGCTACACATTCCGGTTCATTCGAACACACGCCCGCACCGGTCCCGTGTAGACCCTATGCATCGCCGTCCTTCGCAAAGCTTCGAGCGATCGAATATCTCTTGCCGACGAAACTTACTCTTCTATCGCTTGCGTTTCTCTCCAAATTCTGATCGCATTTGCACTGAATCCAACCTACACGTTTTCTGCAGCAAGCGCTACACGGGGAGTGTGTCGATTTCTATCGAAACAAGCGCGAAGAACAAGATTCGAATTCATTCAGAATATCCGGGACCTCGCAACAAAGATGCACGTGACGTGTCCACACACCTATCTTTACACTACAGTATCTTGCCCGTACGAAGGACGGGCCAGGTATACTAGTATATATATATATATATATATATATATATATATATATATATATATATATATATATATATCAATATATCAATATACTAGTAAATGCTCGGTTAGCATTGTGTTTGGCGAGCGATGGTGTTCTGTCTTTGCCTATTCGCGTAACAATGGTTGCGTTACATAGCAATAGTTTCTGTCAAACAAACGCGGGGACTCGGGAAACAGACTTTCAGTTGCTCTTGTAAAGTATTTTGCGTTCAATTATCCGATTCAGGTGTTCATTTATCCGTTGCTTACGGATGTTGTGCAACTAAATAACTTACATAGTCTGCGGTTGGGCAGCTGCTCAAATATCATCATTCATCAGCTGTCTAGACGCAATAATTTGTAATTAATCTTGACTTTAGCGTGAATTTTGAGCGCGTGTTGTACGATAATTTCCTTTGTACTAATCTTGGTGTCCCACGTTTTCACGGAGGTCTAACTAAGCTGTTGTGAGCGAACTAAATCTACATATCTAGGAAGGCTACAACAACGCCTTGCTCCGTCAATCGTGGTGTAATCCGCATACTTTGTAAATCGCGCGTCTTGCGTGATACCATGCAACAGTCCATCATGCATCGTAGCTGGTTCTTAGCTAATCAAGAGCTCGAATTTCACTACTACGCCTTCCCACCTTTCTTGAATCAATCATTTATTGTTCAGCTGAAACGTGAGTGAGCATCATAGAAAGACGTCATGAAAGAAATGTGCGACTGAAATAATTATTTCTATATTTGGTACTTCTAATTAGGACAGAACATCGGATAATTGAATGCCCGAATCGGATAATTGAACGCTCAATTCTAATAATTGCTTGCATGAATCTGGTAACTGAAAGCCGAGTTTGGATAATTGAACGCAAAATACTATAGCTGTCTTCAATTCTTCCTTCACGCTTTAATCGTCTCACTCGTTTACTGAGATAGTCGCGTAACAATGATCGCATAGTCACGTGACAATGGTTGCGTCACAGTAATTTCTATCAAAGTAACGCGCGGAAACTAAAAAAACAGACTTTTCTCTTCTTTTAGCTTTTCCTTTTCATTCCGTTTGTCACAAATCAGTCTCCTTTGCTCTTTAGTCGCGTAAGGGAGCAAAATCGAGAGTCGTTTTACTCTTCTCGCCAAGAAATTACAATTATGTCGACCCCTCAAAAAGGGTCCCATGCTTCAATTTTAGCGCATATGTTACGGAGTCAAAATTGCATTCATCTGGCAACGTCGTTTTGTCGATCCGTCTTTCAGTTTTGCCGTAAATCAATATAACAAGTGCTGACGCACGTATATATATAAATATATAAATATATAAATGCTAGTATACATGGCCCGTCCTTCATACGGGCAAGATACTGTAGTGTAAAGATAGGTCTGTGGACACGTCACGTGCAATCTTTGTTGCGAGGTCCCGGATATGCTGAATGAATTCGAATCTTGCTCTTCGCGCTTGTTTCGATAGAAATCGACACACTCCCGTGTAGCGCTTGCTGCAGAAAACGTGTAGGTTGGATTTGGTGCAAATGCAATCAGAATTTGGAGAGAAACGCAAGCGATAGAAGAGTAAGTTTCGTCGGCAAGAGATATTCGATCGCTCGAAGCTTTGCGAAGGACGGCGATGCATAGGGTCTACACAGGACTGGTGTAGGCGTGTGTTTGAATGAACTGGAATGTGTAGCGTTAGCGTCATCGAGAAATTTTACGCGGAGGTTGACCCCTCGAGAGGGGACCCGGTGCATAATTTTTTAATTATTTTACGTAAACCTTCCCCTATGTGTGCCGAGTGTGCGTGCCGATTTCGGTTGCGACCGGACAAAAGACGTGGCCCCCAAACGCGAACACACACACACACACACACACACACACACACACACACACACACAGAGACAATTTGAGCTTTATATTGTAGATAATATATCTTGAGCTCAACTGACATGACAAGAGAGAGGCTCGCTTCGCTCGCCAATCAATATATTTGAGGATCCACCATCTCTTAGCTCTTCGTTGGAGGCTCCTTTGTCTCTATAGACGCTATCAATTTTGACCAACAGAGCACTGATTTTTTTCTAAAAGGCTTGAGTGCTGCTGCAATGCTTTCAGCGCCTTTGTCTGACGAATATATTATTTTCAATTCAGTGATGGAAGAGATTTCTCTCTACCAGTTCACACTGTCTCCCATATACCAAGGTCAGAGAGGCCATTATTTGCCACAGTTCTGGCACCTGAATGATACAATGCTGACAATTCATGGTATTTGGGGTTTTGAGAGATTCTCAATGTTGGCAAAATGTGTTCCTCGCTGCCCTCCTCGAGAGAAGAGCAAGAAACGGGTTGTCATCTCTTCTCTACTGTGGTCACGTCTACAAAGATGGCAA